>NC_134539.1:55505000-55767500 GCF_050624435.1 Tenrec ecaudatus | reverse complement strand
GACTGAGCCATTTATACTGCTCTGTGGACTAACTAGATGTTTATTTCTTATGTCGTATGTATCTATCTATATATCTATCAATCAAATCATAAGTGCCCTGGTTTTGTTTCTCTAGAGAACCCTGACTAACACAGTTACTTTATCAGTTCCTTTACTTCCAATTTTAAGACTACACTTCCCAATAAAATATTATTTTTGCTTTGTTCCTTATCTATAATATTGGATATTTCATCATTGCCTCATAATGAGAATTGCAAAGCAGCAATGATCATTTTGAGCAGGTGGATGAGTAGCATTAGAAGCTCGCCTTTGGATCTTCATTGCTCAGCTTATTTTCATGTCATGGATGAGATGCTTCTGGATTTGCTTCTGTTCTCTCACTTGGGTTCTGTTCACCCTAGGAAAAGCTATGAGGTCCCTGAGAGAACCTTAATGATGAACTTCTCACTCTTTCTGCAGGAAGTCTAGGAAGACATAAGAACAGAGAAGCATCACTGAAAAGCGGGTGACACTCACATGAATATAAATATTCTTTCTAGAGGTATCTTAGCCTGCAGATAAGAAGCTTCTGGCCATTGATGTCACATGAAACTAAGTACTGCATAAAATGGAGAATGAAAAGAAAATTTAAATACCTAGCCAGCATTCCTAGACTTAAAGTTGGGAGATTATCAATAAGCATTAAAGTCCTTGTATTTTAGACAGGTCCTACTTATCTTAAGATATTGCTGATAGGAAAGATTTCTTTTGGAGGAAATTTGTAGGTAATATACCTAAGCTTATTTTAATTTATATATATTTTTATATATTATATTTTATATGATATATTTTATTTATATATACTCAGTTAACACTTGCTAGTTAATAATACATAGAAAACAAATTACTGGGCATCAGCCCGGTCTCTATAAATAATGGACACCAGACACTACTCACTACCTAACTTTGTATTCCAATTGCTGATTCAATCATTTCCTTAGTGGAGAGACTGTAATCTGAAGCTCCAGAGAGGAAAAAATGCTGAACCATTGAGGCGTTTCCTCTCTTCTCTGATGGAATGGAAGTCCAGACTAGATTCTAGGCTGCTTTGTATGTGGGCCATTCGTTGGCTTCTTCTACCTTCTTCCATTTCATCTTTATAATAACTATTTTAGTAGGTGTTATTTTCTTCATTTTGTAGATGGTAAAAGAGAGGCACAAAGAATTTATCCAAGGATTCTTGGCAATAGAAAAAACAGATTTGTATTCATCTAAATTATTTTTTCTTATTTACTACAACATGGCACTCAAATGAGAAATTACTAAGTAAGTGAAATTATTAAGTAACTGGAAAATCCTTAGAATTGGAGACTTTGTCATTTAGCAAATATATTAGACAGAATTTTCCAGTCCCACTATAATTAGAAGAGCACTGGAGCAGGAAGGAATCCAATATCGTATGCCTGTTGTTACCATCTGGACACCTTGACTAAGCATTATCTCAACTGACTTGTCCCTACACTTTGAGGAGGTAGAGTGATGAATTCATGCTGACCTTATTTCAAGAAATAACTACTTTTTATAACTTTAGAGATCTCCTTTCCATTTAAAGGACTCTGAGTGAACTTTGAATCTATTTTTAGTGAGCCATAGAAAACAGCAATTGATGAAATTATGAATTGCTCAGTTCTGGTACTTGAATCCCCTTTGACTGGTTATTGAACTATTTCATAAATCTGCATTTGTGTCCACTCTGACGCACATGCACTTCCAGGGGAAGAGCCTTGTCAGCACTTCTCTTATGGGATTTCAGAGCTGATCCACAAATGTCTGCTCAATGATTGCTAAATGAGCTGCTTATATCCTGCTTAATTAATAAATTCTTCTGTAGTAAAAGCAATATTTAAAGTGGATTCTATAACAAGCTTCAGGTTGCCAATGTGGCCTTTTTACAGATTATGCAAAACTGAAAATGTCTAAGTTTGACTCTATGCTAAATTGCTCCCCCCAAAAGTGGTTACCAAGCCAAATAGAGTTTCTGTATTTCATAATGAAAAATATGTCATATATTCACCTACAAGTTATTCACCTCTGACCACCATGCCCTTAGTAGTGGTTCATGGTAATATACATCATCACACTCTTTGATATTAAGGAAAGAATCTCAGAATTTCCACAACCCAGTGGTGAAAGACAGCACATGAATTAAAACTTAACTATCTTTATTCAACAACAATAACAATAATAACAGTAACCTAAGTTAGACCTGAAGCACTTGGTGATGAAAATCAATGCTTGCAGGCCTCAATATGAATTGCAATCTAATGAAAAAAAAATCAAATCTTCTTAACTAGATCAGTAGGTAATATCCTGATAAACTGAGAAAAGGTTGAAGTCTTGAAGGTTTTCATCTTGCTCGGGGAAATGAGCACAGTACAGCAGTTGAGAGATCAAAGGACCCACTACATTGGGAAGTCTGCCGAACAAGATCCCTTTAAAGTGTTGAAAAGCATAGATGGCGCTCTAAGGGCAAGGTGCACTTTTCCCAGGCCATGGTAGTTTCCGTTGTCTCATCTGCATGTGAAAGCTGCACATTGAATAAAGAAGATCAAAGAGGAATTGATACATTTGGATTATGCTGATGGTGAAGAATATTGAAAGCAACATGGACTGATGTAAGAAAACCAATCCATCTTGGAAAGCGTACAGCCAGGATGCTCCTTAGAAGTAAGGATGATGAGACTTCATTTTACATACTTTGGACATGTTCTCAGAAAAAAACCAGTCTCTGGAAAAGGACTACTTGGGGGGTAAAATGTAGGGACAGGAAAAAAAGAAAGACTCTTGACAATATGGATTGACACAATGGCTTCAAAGATGGGCTCAAACATAACAATTGTGAGTGTGGCACAAGACCAGGCAGCGCTTCTTCTGTTGTGCATAGCATTACTATGAGTTGGAACTGAGTGGACAGCATCTGACAGCAAGTTAGACAAGGGCAACACTATGGGACTGGACGCTCATCTGAACTGATACCTTTCATATGAAAAAGGAATCTTTAGCCAACATACTTTCATCTCTTCCAAAGAACTGTATGACACATGGAAGAAACCATAGTGAAGAATGTGCAGGCGCTCCATGGCCGCCTATAGCTTGATATTTGCTATTGGTCTTGTTTAAGCTTTGGGGGACATTTTTCTTCCTGGTGGGAATTATAAACCTGGCGCATACCAGGAGAGTCATAAAATCCCCTCTTGTATCACTAATCAATCATGACTAGGATATCTACCATACATTCTCCAAGTTTAAAATGGAATAAAGTCACATAATAATCTTTCTCCCAGCTGCTTGACTGCCTTTGAGCACAATGACCCACACTCTATGGCTGTATTAACAGATACGATCTATTCTTTAATGGAGCTCAGCCAGGGGGATTAGCTACCTGTAATGCAGTTTGGGCTGTCAAGCACTCTACCAAACTGCTAACACATTACAAGTTATAGGCATCAATTCTTTCTAAGTGAAAAGACATTTCACATTCAAAACACTTCAAACCTAATAACAGGAAATTATCATGATGGATCCCCTTCAGCTGCTGTAAGGCAAAGAGATGGAGAGAAAAAAGACAGGCACCCAATCAAAAAATTCATATCAATTCTTTTTGATCTACCTGGGACAGATTAAGCCTGAGTAGTGGATAAGCTGTCAAAGAGATTGCAGGAGCTCAGCTGTGGATCAGAAGTGTGTCTGTTTGATAGGAGGAGATAAATTCTTATAGGACAGAAAGAAAATCCAACAAGAGGGAGATTCCAGTGTGTCCAGTGTCATACTGGCCTGGCCATCCAAGAAAGCCTAGTAGCACACATTGTATTTCTTTTTTCTTATGATCAGGGTCACAAAGCACACTGAAAGTGAGGGAATTCTGAAGCAGAGTTCTAGACGAGAGTTCCGTTTAGGCAAGAATGGAATGCTATACCTTCTGGTGTCTTTATCATGTGGCTTATCAAGTAGTGTCAGACCCTGCATTGTTCAGAGCATTCATTGCCTACGGAATAAATCACAGGATGGAGATGCAGACACTACCCCATATTTGGGACTTGCACTAAAAAAAAAATCCAGGATTCAATGGCTATTATTCCCATGTGAATGAATCGCATTCCTTTTAATAATTCAATTTAGGTTTATGTCCATCAATGGATATAGAGGACATAAGGGACTTTCAGGAAAAATAAAGGATTATTAACATATTGAAAAACATCACTTTTTGGTACCACTGATAATCAGCTACTATAGTATTCATTGTCTTGTACTATTTAAAAAAATCTTAGAGTTCAGGTTTGGCCAGGATGTTTTAACTATTTGGTTAAAGGGTTGCATTGAGTACGAGTCTAAGGCCCAATCTAAAATCAGTGAAAAAAGTTTTAGAATAGACTGAAAATATCTATAAATGGAAGAAAGAAGAGAATCTAATTCCTGATACCTCTAACCTAATTGCAGTCCCATTTTCAGTTATCCTTTTTAATATTTTTATACTGCTATCAATTTAATAATCTACTTGATGGCTGGATTGCTTGAGCAGATTATTTCACCAACTTTACTTTCAGTCTTAAGAATATTTGAAAATGAGAATACAGCATAGTGCCTTCAATAAATACTTATTCGGTGCCTTTTATATATTTCAGGTCCCAGGAAAATGAGTGTATGTATTATAGTTAAGTCTACATCTTCACAGAGAGGGACTGGTGGTGGTTGAAATAATAACACCAATATATGCAGGTTCTAATTTAGAAAGTTCTCCACAAACTTCATGTAATGAAGAAATCTTGTGTTGGTAACAAGTCTTGGATAGTAACAATAGAGAATTCTTTAAAAAAAATCATTTTATTGGGGGCTTTTACAACTCTTGCCACAATCCATACATCAATTGTATCTGGCATATTAGACATCTATTCCATCGTTCTTTTCTAGACATTTACTTTAATTCAGCCCTTGGGATCAGCTCTTATTTTTTCCCTCCCTCCTCACTTTCCCATCCGTATGGCCCCTTGATAGATTGTAGATTGCTACTTATTTCCAAATCTCCCCACTGACCACTGTCTCCCTTCCCCTCTGGTTTCTGTTGTTCTTCCCCCTGAATGGGGGTGTGTGGTATGTGCCCTTCATTGTGATAGTGCTCCCCTCTCTCCCCCGCTCTCCCCACTTTCTCCCTACCCTTTTGGTATCTCTATTCCTATTCCTGTTCCTGGGTTCCGTGTATTGTGAGTTTTATCTCTTGCCTATACTTATGTAATGCTCTCATCTAGTCTAGATTGGGAAGCGGCACTGGGGTCATGATAGCGGGGGGTGAGGAGGCCTCCAGGGATCAGAGGTGTATTGCATGATCCATTAGTGCTCTACTGCACCCTGATTGACCCATCCCCTCCCTGAAACCCCTCTGTGGAGGGATGTTCCATTGTCCATAGATGGGCATTGGATCCCTGTTTCAACCCCCCTCCATTCTCACCAATGCATTTTTGTTTGTTGGTTTACTATTTGTTGTGAATTTTCTGATGCCCATTGCCCAGTCTCAGTGTCACCTCATGGTCTCACTGGCTGGTATGCTTTTTCTATGTGGGCTTGTTGCTTTACTGTTGGATGACCACTTGTTTAACTTCAAGCCTTTAAGACCCAAGACACTATGGCTTTTAATAGCAGGAGACCATCCTCTGTTTCACCTCATCTGCTTATGCACCTATTTTGTCTTCAGCAATCGTGTGTGTGTGGTGGGGGGGCATGTGTGAGCATCACAGAATGCCAATCTGTTGGAACAAAGTGTTCTTGTATTGAGGGAAGATATGAGTCGAGACACTAGGTCTGTCTGCAGCCTCAGTGTATAAATATATGTTCATAGGCCAATATCACTATTGTTATAGATTAATGTATTTACATAAGTGCATCAATAAGGAACTCTGATTTAAGGTGCCCAATGACAAGAAAGGTTCCCTGGAGTAAATTAAGTTAAATCTGTAATGTAAAGGACACATGGACATGAACTTGGCAAACAAGTTCAGGAGATCAACACGTGAAAAGGCCTTGATGCATCAGAGCGAGTGGCATCTTTCAGAAAACAGACTAGCAGAGCTTGAGAGCAGAGAAGGAGGCACCGTTACTTTAGCTGTTAAGGTAGGTGAGGTGAGAACATAGCCCACATTTAGGATTATGCTTTTTATTCTACTAGCAATGAACTACCATTACAAGACAGAAAGACTTATGATCATACAGTCATTTTTTACTAGATAACTCTAACAGTGGTATAGTATCATAATTGGTGAGAGATAAGAGGGAAGATATTTTAAGATCTTCTGTTTCGTTGTTGTTGTTTTTCATCTTTCTTTGTAACACACAGGGGACATGATGAGGCTATTTTGTTGTTATGACTGGACCAAAATGTAGCTTTCTGGGAGAAAATGGATATGGAAATTGACAGCCAAGGTTAGTTACCATGAGGCCAGGTCTGGGATTTTAAAACAATGACAAAAGCTATTATTTATATAATGCCTCCTCCGGGATCATGATGAGCTTGAACCAACATGAGGGTAGTGAGTTTGGAGGTTTGTACCTATTCGGGGGTCCCTGGGTGGAACAGTTAATGTGTTCCTTTACTAACCACAAGGTTGGGCATTTGAGTCCACTCAACGGAACTGCACAGGCAAGGTCTGGCAACTTATTTCCAAGACATCAGTCATCAAAATTAGTATAGAGAGCAATTCTCCACTGACACGCATCAGACTGACTCAGCGACTATTTGTGTGTGTGGTGGGGGCGGAGTGGGAGCCAGGCCCTGTGCTATCAATGCTTTAATACGCTTGATTTAATCCATCTGAGGAGCCCTGGTTGTGTAGTGGTTAAAGCAATAGGCTGCTCACTGAAAGGCTAGTGGTTTGAATTTCCCAGTGGGAGAATGTTGTGACAGTCAGCTTCTATAGGCATTTGGAAACTTGGAAGCTCTATAAGGAACGTCCTCCTCAGTACATGTCAGTTATGAGTTAGAATAGACTCAGAAGCAGTGGCTTTGTGTGTTTGGGGTCCTTATCCACCCTATCAAAAGGTCACTGTCATACTATACTCTCCAGACTATGAGTGAAAAAACAAAGCTCAAAAATGTTCTCAGAAAGAAGATCAGATTAGGCTAACACTTCAGAAGAGGGGGATTAAAAGCAAAATAATAGTCGAACAGTTATCTCTCAGCACAAGACTCTGGCTCATGTGTCTCTACCTAGACATTGTGGGGTCGATCATTTGCCCTATCCCTCTGCTTCTTGATGTCAGCTTGTCCTCCATCCATTGAGTCGGCTTGTCTGTCTGAACCCCAATTTGCTGCCCTAGTCCATACAGAAAGGGAGGTGCCGCAGGGTGAGGCCGGGGGGATGGGTGAAGTTCACTTTTCTTTGAACCCATTTTCTAAAACTCCCCATGATTCAAACACTGGCTCCATTTGCTTCTCTGACTTTGCCAGAAGCCTGCAGGGTATCACACATTTTCATCTCCGTCACAATGGGGCTGAGTAAAACATGCCCATTTAGTCTAGTTAGAGGACACAATTTAAGAGACCCTGTTAAAACGGTCTCATTAGTCATACAGCATTTGCACATTGATGACTGAAGGCAGAATATGACCTTAATTACATTATCGTGCTAGCCATGATGTTTTCCTTTAGGCCAGGGGCAAATGGAGAGAGGGATGCAGGCAGCAGCTCAGGGCCAGGAATGGAAAACGCCAAGATAGAACGTGACTGACAACTTACAAAAAGGGAGGGAGGGCAAGACAAAGAAGGAAAATAAGTTTAGAATGCCTGTTATTTTCCAGGGACTAAGTCATGGATCTGTATATATTTTATTTATACTACTTATAATTAGTAAGGTACCCATGCTTTTATATTAGAAATAAGAACTAAAACCTAATAATAAGACTGTGTATTCTAATGTTTGGGGCTCTGCAAAGCACGTTGAGATAGGAAGGCCATAGTTTGCTACCATTTAAGGAGGCCAATGAATCAAATGTCTTTCTGATTCATAAATTTTACAAGGACTGAGAAGGAAGCGGTCCCAGGAGTCAGATAGACATGTCATTGTTAGCTGCCACCAAAAGAGCCTCCACTCAGAGTGGCCTTATGTATGAAGGGTTGCTTGGTCCGGTCATAATTGGCAGCATGTTGGAATCCATGACTGTAGCTACTGTGCCAATCCATCTCAATGAGGTCTCCCATGCCCACACTGCCCTCTTGTCTTTACCAAATACCTTGTTCTCTTATGGTAACTGATTTCTCCTCGTGATGTTCCTAAAGCAAGCAAGTCAGACAATGTTCTATGTAGTCCCTAAAGTTCCATTATGTTTTTTTAGGAGAAGATAATTCGACCCTTCTTTCTAGTCTATCTTAATCTAGGACCATAGCAAGATGCGCCCTCAGCACTAGGACCCTAGCAGAGCATAGTTTTGAATTCCAAGCTAAGGATCTTCTTCCCAGATTCCCCTTCCCTGGAGGAGTATAAGTATAAGGGAAAGAATATTAACTCATAAGAGAGCATGAAGCAAATATTCTTTCCTTTTTAAATCTTTATATTGGGGGCTCATACAGCTCTTATCAGAATGCATCCATCCATCCATTGTATCAAGCACATTTGTACATTTGTTGCCATCATCATTTTCTAACCATTTTCAGTCTATTTGAGCCCTTGGTATCAGCTCCTCATTTCCCCCCCCTCTCTTTCCCCAACCCTACCTCCCTAATAATTTATAAATTGGTATTATTTGTTCATGTCTTACACTGACCAATGTCTCCCTTCCTTCACTTTTCTGTTGCCCATCCCCCAGGGAGGGGTTATATGTAGATCATTGTGATCAGTTCCCCCTTTCTTCCTCCTCCCACCCCCACCCTGCCCTCCACCTTACCTTCCTGGTATCACTACTCTCATGGTTAGTCCTGAGGGGTTTATCTGTCCTGGATTCCTTGTGTTTCCAGCTCTTATCTGTATCCTTGCACATGCTCTGTTCTAGACAGATTTATAGGGTAGAATTGGGATTAGGATAGTGGGGGGGCAGGAAGCATTGAAGAACTAGAAGAAAGTTCAATGTTTGATTGGTGCTATAATGCACCCTGACTGGCTCATCTCTTCCTTGTGACTCTCCTATAAGGGGATGTCCAATTGCTATAGATGGGCTTTGGGTCTCTACTTGGCCCTCCCCCTCACATTGATAAGATTTTTTGTTCTGGGTCTTTGATAGCTGTGGTGGTGACATAATCTGGTATCAATTTAGGACGTTAGAGGATTAAGAATGAAAGAGTAGTCTAGTCTATCAATTGGGTCATAGCCAATGAGACCTCTATGTGGGCATGGCCATCTCCTGAGAATTCTGGAAAATGCGGTATTTCCTCCATGGAGGAAGGAGACACCTCTCTCTCCCTGCTCACACCTTGGAGACATTGAAGCTGACCAGATGTATGGAATATGCTAGTGTCAGGAGCTGAAGAAGCCACATGGACCTACCCTGATGTAACCAGACCGCAGATTCTGGAGAAGTCACATAGAGACCCCTGCCAGGGCTTAGATGCTTACAACACCACTGGATCCAAAGACTTTCTACCCACCGGCTTCTGATTGTCCTACATTCAGTGTCATTGCATGTGTTTTGTTAATCTGTAGAGGGCTTTATAGATTGGTATCGGACATATGGGCTAATATCAGACTTTTAGGCTTGGACTGGACTGGGTTGGAATGCTTTCTGAATGTACAATTACCCTTTATATAAAACTCTCTCTTATATACATATGAGTTTCTATGGATTTGTTTCTCTAGTCTACCTGGACTAACATAATATCTGCTACATAATCACATCTACACCTCATGATCACACAGACTGGTGTACTTCTTCCATGTGGACTTTGTTTCTTCTCAGCTAGATGGCTCCTTGTTTGGCTTCAAGCCTTTAAGACCCCAGATTCTATGTCGTTTGATAGCTGGACACCATCAACTTTCTTCACCACATTTGCAATGCACCCGTTGTGTCTTCAGCGATCATATCAGCAAGGTGAGCATCATGGAGTGCCAGGTTATTAGAACAAAGTGATCTTGCTTGAGGGAGTACTTAAGTAGAGGCCCAATGTCCATCTGCTACCTTGATACTTAACATAAATATATGTACTTAGATCCATTTCCTTATCATTATATATAAATATATTTACATATGTACATGCCTGTATTTAAACCTCTATAAATACCCTTTGTCTCCTAGTTCTTCCTCTATTTCCTTTTACTTTCCGCTTGTCTGAATATCATGTTTGGCCTTAATTTGGGTTTCAGTAATTACTCTTGGTTACATTGCCCTTGATCAACCACTACCTGGCATCCCACACCCTCCTCACCATTGATTTTAGATCACTTGTTGTTCCCTTGTCACTCGGTTTGTTAACACCCACTTGCTTTCCTGCCTCCCTCTCTCTTGTCCTCCAGAAACTACCAGTCATGTTGTTTTCTCTTCTAGATCGTTTATCCCACCTGTCTTATCTAGATAGACATGCAGAGACAATAGTAAGCACAAAACAAGACAGAGCAAAACAAAACCACCAAAGGAAAACCAAACACCAACAACAAAACAAAAGCCTGTAAATATTTCCAGGTCTATTTATTGACCTTTAGGTATGTTTTCTGATTGAGTCTAAAGGGGTGCTACGTCCTGGCCCCAAAGTCTATTTTTGGTATTCCCTGGGGCATTCCTTTGCTCCCCTTGCTTCTCTGTTGCGTGCTCTAAGCTTTTCACCCCAGTGTGCTACCAGTGTTGTCCCTCATAGCGATATGGACTCTTGAGGGACCTCCTGTTTCATGGGGAGGCTGGCCCTAAGGTTCTCTCTGTACATTGGATGCTGTGAGCAGGAACATCATCCTTGGGGCTTGGTGGGTCAGGAGAGACAGATATTATAATAAGCCTCTTTGTTTAGGCCACAATCAAGCCTGATTACTTCTTCTTTGGGGAGGAGTCAGCTGTGAGAAGTAATACATTTTGAAATATTCAATGTGGAATGATCTTTCAGGAAACCATGAGGTATTGTGTATAAGGTTTCTTATATTACATTGTAAAGTTTCAAGCTTAGACTTTAGAGGAAAAAGACCAGTCACTTAATGTACATTGTTGTCTGTTGGGCCATGAGAACAATAGTGGTCTGTGGGTTACACAGTAGAACTCTTCCTTAAGGCTTCCTTGGCTAATCTTTAAGTACTTTGATGGCACTAAACTCAAGATTAGTCATTCAAACCCAGCAGCTACTCCTTGGTAGAAAGATGAGAAATCTGCTCCCATAAAGATTTATTGCCTCAGAAGTCCTATCTAGGGGTGTTATGAGATGGAATTGACTTGATGCCAGTGGTTGGGTGGTGCTATCAGGTCAGCATGGGACAGCTAACCATAGGCCTTGAACTCAAATCCATCAGCCACTCCCTGGATTAAAGATGATGCAATTATTTCACATAAAATGTATCACTTCAGAAACCCGGGTAGGATTGCTATGAGTTGGAATTGAATGGATGGCAGTGGGTTTGGTTTGGGTTTAATCTTTGAGGAAATAGGTTATCGGATATTTCTTGCATGGATCACTGTGTGAGCTCCAACTTCTAACCTTTGGGTTAGAAATCATTCACAAATTCACTCACACCCTTTGTCTGCCACAATTCTCTGTGAAAACCACTATGATGAGAACCATCATTTTGGTTTATAAATGTCTACTTTTATTTAAGGACCGTAGGGCTGCTAACCACAAGGTCAGCAGATGGTATCAACACCTGCTTACCTGGAGAAATATGTGGCTTTCTAGTCCTATAAAGATTTACAACCCAGAAACCCAAAGAAACAGTTCTGTGCTATCCTATAGGATTGCTATGAGTTGTAATCAGGCCCATGGCAAAGACTGTTAAGTTGGGGTGGGGGTGGGGGTACACACACACACCATATATACTTGAGTTTAAGATGAGATACCTAATTATTAACTGGGAAACCAGAAAAAATGATTGACTCTAGTATAAGCCTATGGTAGAAAATGCAGAAGCTATTGGTGAGTTTCAATAATCAAAACAGATGAAAATAAAATTACTAAAATTGAGACATCGGTGGGGTAATGTATTTAAATATTTATTTTAAATTAAAAACATAAATGAAAGGACAACAAGTCATTTAACATTAGTAAACCAGCACAATAAGTGGAAAATAGGTTCAACAAAAACAATAAGGTATCAAAAATGATACCTTAAGAGTACTATTCTCTGAACTCAATCAGCAACCAAGCTAAAATGTAAAGAGCTAAAATCCTCCAAAACTGGATTCCTCATCATCATCCGTATCCCAGTGCAGAGCTTCAGCTGGTGTGAGGTCATCATAGACGCTGTCCTCACTGAAATCACCATCACTGCTGTCATTTTCATACAAAGCGCAGTCTTCACTGCCATCCATAGCATTACTAATACTACATTTCTGGAAGGCACGTCGCACTATGTCTTCTGGAATGTCTTCCCATGCATCTCGAACCCACTTTGCTACTAACTCTATGTCAGGCTTCATGAGATTTCCTCCTTTTGTTAGTTGGGCTTGACCAGATGACATCCATTCATACCACATCCTTCGCAGATGGTCTTTAAAAGGCTTATTCAAATATACACGTCATAGGATGGCTTTCATTGGTTAGATGTGAGTAAACAAACATTCAGAGCCCTGCAGTGTCAGCGGGGCTTTGAATGAACAGTGGAGAAACGGCAATCACTGGCGAGATAACGGGCACTCATCCTGTTACCTCGGAAGGGAGGTGGGGGTGGGCACTGACCCATGTATAAGCCAAACCCCAGTTTTTCAGCACATTTTTTTTGTGTGCTGAAAAACTTGGCTTATACATGAGTATATACAGTATATCTTAATTTCTATTGTGAATAGGGATAAGAGTTACAGATGATACCTTCCGGACCAGCAGTGTGAGGGGTGGTACAGGGAGGGTAAAGGGTGAGTGGGTTGGAAAGGGTGAACCGATTACAAGGATCTACATGTGACCTCTTCCCTGAGGGATGGACAACAGAAAAGGGGGTGAAGGGAGACGCCAGATAGGGCAAGATATGACAAAATAACAATTTATAAATGATCAAGGGCTCATGAGGGAGCGGGGAGCAGGGAGGGAGGGGAAAAAAGAGGACCTGATGCAAAGGGCTTAAGTGGAGAGCAAATGCTTTGAAAATGATTAGGGCGAAGAATGTACAGATGTGCTTTATACAATTGATGTATGTATATGTATGGATTGTGATAAGAGTTGTATGAGTCCCTAATAAAATGTTTTTTAAAAAGAGTTACAGAGCATATCAATTCTCCATTCAAACATTTTTATTAATTGTATTTTATCTCATTGATTAAAATTTGCAGTGTAGCATTATTTATCCCACTTCCTCCCTATAGTCACTACTTCAATTCCTCCTGCTTTCTTGAATCTCCTGAATTTGGTCCTTGGTTCAATGCTGCACTTTTTGTATAAGATGGTTGATTATTCTAAGGTCTGTGCATCTCACTAGTGTTATTGTCCCCCTTGTAGATGTACATTATTTGGTTGAAAATTGAGCCATGGGGGTTAGTTCATTTATAGACATGCAGGTTGACTAAGGATCATAGTCTTGGGGTTCCATCAGTCTCAATCTCAGCAGCAAGCCTGGTCTTCCTTATTTATTTGAGTTTTATTCCATAGTCTTCTTCAATTACATCTACAACTTTCTGATGTGATCCTTTTCAGAGTTGTTAGTAATGGGAGGGTGGCACCTGCCAGTTCTTCTGGTTTTCAGGGTCATGGAGACTAATGTTCACATGATCCATTAGTCCATTGAACTAATTGCTTCCATATGGTTTCAATTTTCATCATTCTTCTATCAACAGATAGGGAGAGGCCAATAATTTTGAATCAGATAGCCACTTACAAGGCCCCATTCACCACTCACCAAAGTAGGATGCAGGACATATTCTTTATAAGGGATATTTTGCCAATTGACCTTGCTCTTCATGGAGCGTGTGATTGGGAGACCCCTGGTCAAATGACTCATTTCCTCTTGGTTTATGTTTCTAAGAAGTTTCATAATTTTGGTCTTTGTATCCTCCACCACAGTCATCAATATAATTTCAGTAAAGGTAAATATCCCTACAAAATCTCTGTCAAATATATATGTGTATTTGACACACTTGTCTACCCTGCACGTCTGTCCGCTCATCTACGTATAGATGGCCCTTACAGCAGGATTGGGAACATGATAGTATTAGCTCTCTTGCCTTTCATGCTCAGCCTCCTCAAGGTGTCTCCCTCTTTTGCCATCATTCTGCTGCTAGTTGCAAACCTCCTTCTCATTGTGCCTTTTTCTTCATCCAAGTCAACACCGTTGACCTTCCAGCTGGTCACTCCCTCGTCTCCTATGATCACTGGTTACCCACCAAGGATAGTTTCTATAATTTGAATATTTAAAAATGTTTTTAACTGTTCACTCATATCTTTATGTTCTAAAACTATATTAAAGGTTATAATATTAAAATACTATGGATCTTAAATATTGATTTTCTGATACCCTAGCATCAACACATCAAACCCATTGTTGTGCAACCAATTGTGAGTTATATCAAACCTGTAAGAACTACCCTACAGTCTTTCCAGGGCTGTGATGTTCTTGTACACCCACATCTTTTTCTTTCGGAGGACGCAGCTGGTGAGTTTAAAGTGCTGAACATTCTTTTAGCAGTCTGGTGTTTCACCACCTCACCATCAATGCTAATCTGTGCAAGCATATCATTTTGACCGTGGTATAGGCTCAGCAGATGCTCTTGAATATGTTGCCTCCAATAAGATACAGCTCTTCTATGCAAGATAACCAAGATAACATGTTGTGAAAACTGGGATGAATTAATATGTAGGATGAAAAACTACTGGTCATCAAAATGAATTGTTGTGATACATGAAATTCTATTTTACATATTTATACTTATTTATCTCGATACATATTTAAATATGCACACATGTATGTGTGTAAACATTCACATCTGTAATTATAACAATATTTAATTTTATAAATGTGAAGAATTGTGTTTAAAAGTTAGTGAAGTTAAAGACTATATATATTTTAAAAAGGGAATAGAGTCCACACATAAAGTTAGCAAACTGTCCCAAACACATGCACAGAATGAAGTTTGGGACGCTTCGCAATAAACATAAGCATTTTGAAACCAGACAATAAGAAAACCTTAAAATAAATACTTTAATTTTTAATTTGAGGCAAAAGATATGAAGAGGAATAATTTAGAAGAGAGAATCAATTATTGAACTAAACTTTGGAAATGGAACCAAAGGTCAAGAAATAAATATGAGACCATTCTCTAAAGGTCTCAATTCGTTTTATGCTGGGGTCTGATCCTCTTTCCTCTCAGCTGGCAAAACATTTATAAACTGCTTGTAAAGAGCATGCACATGGCGTTTGCAATCCCAATGGTGAATTAGTTTGCACTTGAAGGTCAAACCAGTTGATGACGATCATTTCCCACTTCTTCTTTGTCTGATTGCCTTCTGAATTTGTCAAAACCAAGATCTTATCCAATTCAGGGTGTTCTTACATGTGTGGGTCCATAGCACCTGGAACCAACGACGGTGTCCCCACTCCCCTATTCAAACCCCCCCCACCCCCCAAAACACATACATACACTATCTTTACTTGAAATTTTTCTCTCACAAAATGAAAGCCAGTTACAGATCCATTCAGTGGAAGTTGCCATGAAAGGAAGGAGCCATGAGCTCTATCTGGGTTGACGAAGATAAGCTGCATAAATCAGCACACCTTGCAGCTGAACAGGTCTTTAAATAGCTGAACAAGAGAAGAACATACTTGTGCTATTAATATTGCTAGGACTTCATCCTGTCGTCAGTGGAAAGCAGCCCCAGAGTCCGGTTAGTGGGAAGGCCATGATTGTGCATCTGCCAACTTTGCGGTACTGAACTTGCCCCTGGAGCAAAGCCTGTCTGAAGTCTTCTTAGAATCTGTCTTTCTGTTTCCCTTCCCACTCAAATTTACGCATTTGGGATTGTAGTCTCCTAGGTTTTTGTTCCTGTAGAGAGTGAATTGACCAAATCACGGGTTGCTCTCCACTACCCTCTGAGAAGGAAGCAAAAATGGCCATATTGTTAAAAGGCAGTAACTGTCCCTAGTTAAAAAATTATTTTTCTACATCATTAGAGTTATCCAAAAGTGTAAATCTAATTTTATTTTATGCTACTGAGTAAAGAGAAGCTTACTTTGGATTTTATATTATACAAAATGCTTGTAAGAAAACAAAAAAGTGCAAGATTCAGAGAAGAAGAAAAAAATCAGTAAAATCACACTAACTCAAAACAATAGCTGTGGTGTGAAGTTAGATAAAATATATACACATTGCTTTATATGAAATACTGTAGGGGCCAATAGCTTTCAAATTTGTGTAGATTTTAGTAAGTAAATTTGGAGCATATACATTATTTATCAGCTACTGAGGGATCGGTAGGAAGTATGAATATTCACATCAAGTGGGAGTACAGTCCAAAAATAAACTCATGTCAGCTCAGGTTAGGTTCTTGAACAAATATGTTTTGGAAACAAATAGGAAAAATTTTCATTTAATATGTCAGAGTATTTTGGATTTCTGAATTGAACAATAATGTTTACACTTCTACTACTCTCTAAAGTGCTCTTCATCATGATAAGTATATTATGAATAGCTTTCAATATATAAAAAAAGAAAATACATCTATACCATCCTAGAATATCAATACTTCACTGTTCAAATTTTAATAATATGCACTTTTAAATGTAAATTACATAGAAATGCAAAGCAGCGACGCTAAGTACTATTTTATACCACTTCCAGAGATAAAGCCTATTAACTGGCATCTGCCCTTCTCAGTCTTCTTTTCATGCATACCCCACATGTAAACTTTATTTCATCTAAAACACGGAATAATAATGTGCCCATGAAATCTGGTTTCTCCTTGTTATATATTTTGGACAGCTTTACATGTCATCAATATAGGTTAGCCTCATTCTCATAAATAACCTCATATAAATGCCAAGAAAATTTTCATTTTCCCCTTTTCCTTCCATCTAGATTGTTCCTTGATCCTCCGCTGTCTGAGCACTAGGGCTCTGCTGTTGGGAGGTGCTCAGGAGTGGTTCTGCCTCCTGGTGACCATGTGCACAACACACTGGAACACTGTACCATCCTCACCATTGTTACGCTCTTGAAGCCCATTGTTTCAGTGCCAATCTTCTTGTAGAACATTGTCTTTTCTTCACTGACCTTCTGGTTAAGCATGGCATTCTTCTCCAGAGACAGGCCCCTTTAAGTAGCACATCCAAAGAACCTGAGACAAAGTTTCCATACTTGCTCATTGTTCTAGTGGTCCACTCACACGCTGCCATCAAGTCAATGTTGGCCCATGGCAATCCCTGTGGGTTTCTGCGACTGTAACTCTTTATGGGAATGGAAAGCCCCGTCTTTCTCCCAAGGAGCGGCTGGTGGCTTCGAACTGCTGACCGTGTGGATGCAGTCCAATGCATAACCACCTCACCACTAAGGCTCCTAAGTATAGTCAATAATCTTCAATAGGACCACAATTTAAATTCATCTATTCTTCTTTGCTGTAATTTACTAACTGCCTAGTTGTGGCATATGAGGAGATTTGGCATACTATAGCTTGGTGCACTCACACCGTACCCCTCCACACATCTCCAAGTGTTTTAAAACCTCTGAAGGAACTCATTTGCCACAGATTTGCTCATCACGATGTGTAGGTCCCTTTCTTCACTGCTGCTTCCCTGGGCATTGAGTGTGGATCCAGGTAAAACGAGATCCTCCATTTATTGGAATGTTGCTTTTTGGTCCAGCTGTGAGGACTTTTGCGCTTGTTTGTTTGTTTGTTTATGTTGAGCTGTAATCTGTAGTGAAGGTGGTCGTCTTTGAACGCCATCAGGAGGTGCACCGGGTCTTCATCATTTTCTGAAAGAAGAGTTGTGCCATCGGCAAATGGGCACTTCTTCCATCCTTGAGGCTGCATTCCTCTGCCTCCGACCCAGTTTCTTGGATTGTTTACTTAGATTGAAAACATATCGTGAATAAGCCTGGCTACAACTCTTCAGCACACTTTCCTGACCCTAAACCACTCATCATCCCCTGGTTCTGATTGAATGACTGCCTCTTGGTCTGTGGGAAGTTTCAGCATGAGCCCATGTACGCGATGATATCCCTCAGTTTCATGTCCTTGTCTGAATCTGACAATTCTCTCAGGCTCTCATTAATGTACTGCTGCTATTTCTTTGGAATTATCTTCAGAAAAAGTGGATTAAGTATTATACCAATGACGTTGCATGATATTATGTTTTCTGTTAAATCAACTTTCTTTGTAATGTGCACAAATAGAGGTCGCTTTCAATCAGTTGACTAGATTTCTCTGAAATGAACACTATAATTCCTCCTGATTTCATTTAACTTTGTTGTGTGAATTTTGTATGTGTGTGTAAATTAATTTATATATATATTTGTTTATATATACATATAGATGTTCTTCGTAATGAACTCTACAAACATAAGGTGTCCCATTGAATTTGCCCCCTCAACTTCTTCTTGGAACTAGGAGGCATATACATAAATAGGTAAAAATGATACTGACTCATAGAAGTTAATAGAGAATCTATTTCAATAAAAAAACATAGGAATAAATTACAAATAGCCTTATGATTATTGTAGGTAAAGGAGAAATGGGAACATCTTATTCTTATTTCTTAAAATATGTATTTCCCTGATATGATAGCAATATTGTATTGGAAAACCATCTCTTTATAGGCAGGTGAAAGTAAATTTTATTCTAGTCCAGATGGAATGCTAACAAAATCTGAATTAATAACCTTTTGCTGTTTAATCAGCCTGTTTTTTTGAGTGACATTTTTAAGTCCATTGATTTTTCTCCTAGAGTGCTATCTCTTGCATTCTAATTCCTTAGAAGACACGCTGTCTAAAGTAAAAACTGATCCTAGACGGTTTCTAAGGACTTTCCAAGTCAGAGGAAATGTCAACTCTTGACTCCGAGAGGTGAAATGCTGTTTTAGTGGGAACTGATTCCAAGACGTGGCAAGGGGTTCAAGCGAGTCACCCAAATGTGATGAGAAAGGGCAAAAGGACTGTTTCAAACACATGCTTACGCTGAGTGTTCTGTCTTTTGCAACCTAAGAAAGCCTCACTGATACACCTATTTTAAATGTCTAGAATCAAATTCTTAATAATGGACAATCTATGATGAATACTCTTTTAAAATGAATTCAATGAACTTTTAATAAGCATCTATTCTAGTATGGATGATTTAACATGTCCTGAAATATATGAAGACAAATATGTCCATTTTTCAAAACCTGCAATTTTCTTCTTTCTTCCACAATACTCTTAAAACAAGAGTTATCTCCTGCTATAGTGCATAACAAAATAATGCAAATGTAGTATATGTGAAGACATCTTGGTGGCATAGTGGGCTACTAGTTGGGTTACAAATTACAAGGTCAGCAGTTCAAAAATCACCAGCTGCTCCACAGGAGTAAGATGAAGGTTTTTACACACTTAGAGATTCACAGTCTCAGAAAGTCATGAGGTTACGTCTACTATGTCCTGAAGGGCCACTACAAGTCACAATGGATTCTATGGTACTGACTTTGCTTTTTGATAGTAGATACTTCAATACATTGTTCCTGCACTTTGGTCATAGACATAATCTCATTTGAGCAAAATTTACTAAACAAAGTTTAGTAAAATAGCCTCACCTAGGTTTATGAATCACTCTATTTTTTTCAGGCTTCAAGTAATTCTCAATCAATACTTTAGCAATATTGTTTTGCATACCTCATAGGCAACATTGTTCCAAAGAACAAAATTGAATATTAGCCCTGAATTCAAAGACAGTGGAACCTAGATCCAGAAGTCCTGACAATGTGCTGATAAAGAGCTTGGCAGATAACTCAAAAGCGCACAGGTTGAAGCACTCTTAGCTGCTCTACAGGAGAATGAAAGGCCTAGGAATCTGCTTTTCTGAAAATCACGACCACAAAGTCTAGGGGCCAAGTCAACTCTGCTGTGTGAGGCTGTTATGAATTACAATGACTACACAAGAACCAATGAAATTATTTTTAAATACTTAACAATAAATAGTCAGCTTGCTAATATAGTAATAAAAGATCTTCTAGGAGGTTTTTTTCAATGGCCTCATGTGCATGTGAATGATGAACGCTGAATAAGGAAGTGATGAACAGATGCATTTGAATGATTGTGTTGACGAAGACTACTGAAAGTACCATGGACTGGCAAAAGAGCAAATAAATCTGTCAAGAAATACAGCAGGAATGCTCCTTAGAAGCAAGGATTATAAAGCATTATCTCAACTCCATGGCGCATAGTTTTATTTTAATACACTAAGATTTGCCATGCGTTAAGAACGGCAACTGGGTTAAATTAAACCAGAACTGGGAAAGAAGCCCCTGTGGCCTCCAAGGTCATACTGAAAAGGGGCATCGTTTTTGAGCTTGTAATGACTGTCCTGGGACACTTGTTCCTGGTGTACTGATTTGGGGAATGACGCTGATTCTCTGGGGCCACATCCATCACTATGCAAGAATAGTACATCTCTCCCACCGCTGACTTAAATCAAAATAAGACACTATATTAAATATTTAATGCAGTGTCTGTTATGTATTAAGAATTAAGTGGAGAATATCTATTGATGTTGTTTTATATTGAGCTGTCTTAAGAGTTGGTTTATCTCATGTCTCCCCTTTGTGTGTTGTAAGACCTTTGCCCCTCCAGCATTGTGCTAGGATCAGAGAAGAAACAATCAGATGAGGACATTTCTTTTATATCCCCCAACCAATCCTGAAGAGCGGAGTGAAGAAAAAGACCCAAGGAAACCTCTCCACGGGGGATTCCGAACTCAGTTTAGGCAGCTTGTGGATGTTCAGAAAGCATCTCAAAGTTTAAGTTGTGAGGATCTGGCTTCCTTGAATCAAAAGGAAACTCAAAACTGTTTAGCATTCAGAAACCAGCTCCAGCTGTTTTCTCTTGGAGCAAGTTTTTCACCTTCTCCTTCTGTTGTCTTGATGGCCTTTGTCCCACTTTGATGGTGCATCTCTTCTTCTGGGTCACATTCTGCACAATGCCAGAAACACTGCTGGGATGCATTAAACATTGCAACAATTGAGACTGTCATTTGAAATCTCTAAGAATTTGAACATACTTATTGAACTTTGCTTTTCCCTGGTTTGTAAAAAGAAGGTATACTGAAAATAGTGCATAGTTAAACAAACTTCTTGTAACAGAGACCTATCATTTGCAAGATGTTTCCCTTGTTTAAATTTAATTTGATAACCACTACGGTTTTGTAAGATATTAAGTAGTTGCTGTGTGCTGAGTCAATTACAATTCATAGTGATGCTGTAGAACAGGGTAGAACTTTCTCACCAGGTTCCCTAGTCTGCAATTGCAAACCAGTCTGTAATTATAGACATCTTTAGATTGCCAGAATTTTTTTGTTTTTTTAAAAATCATTTGACCTTTCAGTTTATTATTTCCACTCATTTGTTCATTAATAAACACATATGGTTGAATTCATGTCATTAATGAAATCTACTATTATTATAAACTAATAATATATGTGACGATTATTACAATTATAGAATTCAGAAAACTATATAATTATAAAATGCAGATTTAAAAAATCATTTTATTAGGGGCTCATACAACTCTTATCACAATCCATCATCCATCCAGTGTGTCAAGCACATTTGTACATTTGTCGCCCTCATCATTCTCAGAACATTTGCTTTCTACTAGAGTATTTGGTATCAGCTCCTTAATTTTCCCCTCCCTCCCTGTTCCACCCTCCTTCATGAACCCCTGATAATGTATAAATTATTAGTATTTTAGCATATCTGTTTTGCAACAAAAGTGCTGATGCTCTCAAACTGCAACCACTCAGTAAGCAGTTACCATGGCCCTTAGAAAGATAACTGCGATAAGAGTGTATTACCCAATTATCTTCCACCATGTTAGTTTTATGGTAGATACTCAATATATGTTTATCAACTGACCATTGAAAACTCATTTAATTCCTTTAGGCCTCAGTTTTAACGCCTGTGAAAAATAAAGAATGTAGCAAGGTCTAACTCGGGGTTGTTCTGAAGACTGAATAAGAGTTTTAAGGCATGTCTACAACTGAAACGTGGATGACATTGTACATTAGTGAAGAGGCCATGGCATTAACCAGTGGATGAGAATCAGAAAATGCAAATTGTTGTTTTTTTATCTTCCAATCAATTCTGTGTTGTTTACATTACATAAATAAGTCACAGAGAAAATACACCACCAATAGGTTGGAAGTTCTCTGCAATGGAACCAAGAAGCAAACATTAAACTTGTTCTGCAAAGAGAACGTGTTCACACGTCACATGCATGCTTCCAGTTGCACTCAAACTCAAAATCTAAAAAGAGCAGCTAGAATAATGTGTGAATTTAGCAAGATTTCAAGATAAACAAATAATCCTAAAATTAATTGTATTTTATGTACCAAAATATTGTTGAAGAAAACTCAAGAACACTTAAATACATGAAAAGATATGCCATATTTATAGATTAGAAAATTCAAAACATTATTTGTTTCTTTTTTTAAAAACATTTTATTAGGGGCTTGTACAGCTTTTATCACAGTTCATACACCCGTCCACTGTGTCAAGCACATTTGTATATATGTTGCCAAAAATAAAAAATTTAAAGACAGTAATTCTTCCTAAATACTTCCAGCAACTTGTTCTGTTGAAATTGACAAGCTAATCCTAAAATTCATTTGGATTGCAGGATTTAAAATATCCAAATCAATCTTGAAAAAAAGTACAAAAAAAATGGAAGACTTAAAGTTCTTGACTTCAATATAATGCTGTAGTAATCAAGATAATATGATACTCCAACAAGGACCAAGAAATTGGCCAATAGGATAGGGTAGGGAGCCCAGAAATGAACTGACAACCTTTTATTTGTTTTTCTATGAGGATAAACAAAGCAACAATAGACAAATAATTTGTTGTTGTGAGGAAATGTGGCTGATGTAATGAGATTTTTTAAATGAAAATAAATAAATTCTAAGCATGAGTAACAGCATAAGAGTTTTATAAAATTCTACAGGTGAGTAGTAGCATGTGCCAAAAAACTGATGAAGGACCAGACACCTAAATGTAAGCATTAACACGCTAATGTTTCTACAGCAAAGCACAGGAGAATAGCCCTATGATTTACTGGGAGGAAAATGATTTCTTAGACGGGCCAACAAAGAAGTAATCCCCGAAGGAGAAAACAACAAATGAGACTTGCTCCAAATGAAAATCGTTTGCACATTACAAGGCACCATTTTGAAAACAAACAATCTAATCTAAACAGAGGAAAAAATAAGATATTCCACAGAAGAAGACAGAAAAGTGGCCAATAAGAACATGAAGAAATATTCAACATTATTAGCCATCAAAGAATGCAAATGGCAACATAGTGAAATATGACTACACAATAGAGTAGCTAAAGGTAGATGGAATGGCAGCACCAACTGGCAGTGATGTTACAGAGCAAATGAAACTCGCATACATTTTTGGTGGGAATACACATGCTGCACCCACTTTGTAAATAAAAATCTATCATTTTTTCTACAAGGAGTAGGAAATAACTACCTATGACACTGTAATTCCACTCACAGATTTTTACCCAAAAGACATGAAAAACAATGCCTCTAGAAAAGACTAGTATAGAAATGGTCATGAATATTTTAATCTTAATGCGCTAAACGGGAAATGGCCCACTTGTCTATCAAAATAAAAAAAATGGATAAACACACTGCAGTGAATTCCTTTGGGAGCAAAATGAAATGAATTACATCTGCAACGAGGGGAATGATCGAAAACAATGTCTCTAGTGAAGGAAGATTTACACACACACAAGTACGTTGTGTGATTCTTTCTATACAAAATTCTCGAAGAGGCAAACGTGTGTAAACTGGAAAATAATGAAAACATTGGCTGCTTCTGCAACGTGGCAGCAGGGAAGGTCTTGGAAAGACATAAACATGGAGCAATGATAATATGTTAACGTTGCCAGGTTAGGTTATGAAGGTCGATCGATTGGTGTATTTTCTTGTACAGAAACTTTATATAAAATATAAACAACATTGAACTCCAGATTTGGGGAAAAAGTACGGTTTGTGAAACTTATTGTAATATGCAAAATATAAGATAGTGTGATGAGCCAACAGATAGGTCCATATTAATGTTACAAAACAAATACAGAAAAATGTTTATGGCATAGTCTAGGTAGTGGTCATATAAGTGTTTGCATCTATATACATATATATACTACATTTACTCTATATTCAGCATTCCCATATTAAAATATTTCTGTTTTAATTTTTTTTTAAAGAAAGAACATGAGCAGAGCACCAACCTAGGCAGCATCTTGCAGAATTCGCCAACTTTCATAGCATGGTGTGGGCCCTGAAGTGAGCTCAGGAGTGGGTCCGTACGGTTTTACTCAAGTTGGGCTGCTGTTATTATGAGAACCAGTCTTCATACTATGTAGCATCTCAAGTTGGTGTGTGCGAAAGGTAATAAGAATAAAGAGATAAGTATATAAAAGTCCAGTAAATAGTTAACCAGAGATAGAAAATAAAGAATTATACTCCCTACTCTGTCCCTACTGCTGATCTCTCACTTTCTCAGAGACTTCTTTTTATTTTTGATGACCATTTCCGTCCCTCTACTGGAGATTCCTTTGTTGACTCATGAATTCTCAGACTCCTTTGTTGTCTAAAACTGAGATCCACTCTGA
The DNA here is from genome assembly GCF_050624435.1 of Tenrec ecaudatus. Taxonomy (NCBI): domain Eukaryota; kingdom Metazoa; phylum Chordata; class Mammalia; order Afrosoricida; family Tenrecidae; genus Tenrec; species Tenrec ecaudatus. The sequence goes on along the minus strand of NC_134539.1, from coordinate 55,742,576 downwards.
TCCAGCAGCCCCCCTACCCCCTCCTCTTGGACAAACCGTCTTCAGTGATTCCCTTTGTCCTCACATGCTAAAATACTCTACTTAACACGATGCCTTGGCTATCATCCCAGCCTGCTCTTTACCTGCAGGACAAAATCTCTCCTTGTCTCTAGAATCCAAGGATATAACCCTATCCTATGACTTAATATTGGATTCTGTTAGCTAAGGAAAAATTATATATACACACACACGTATGTATGTATATATACACATATTGTTTTCAAAGTTTCATTTGAGCACTTTGTAACCATCATCATGTTTGACCCTGAGAAGCAAGCAAGGGAGAAAAATCTCTTGGAACCATTTTAGAGTCTGGGACAATTAGGCCCCAGGGGCCTATTGGCAGGCTGCAGATTAGTGCCAGGGGAGAAGAGAGTAGCATAAGGCCAGGGCCTAGGCTACAGTACTCCCCCCTCAGAACGACCCCCCATCCCCCAGCCATGCAGAGGAGATGGTTCTGCCCAGGTTGGGGGAACACAGGCACAACCCCACCTCAGCAGTAGCCTCTGACATAGTTAAGGTTTATTGTGCCAACCTGGCCGATAAGCACAAGTGGGATTAACTGAAGACAAATAAATGGCTCAGTGAGCCTTGTCTTTCTAGTATTTGGGTCTCTTGTTTTCTGATGGTTGGACCAGGGTGCAGCTGCCTTAGCCAGTTCCCTGCTTCAGCTTGCAAGGTTCACTTCCTGCAAGACTTCCCTGAGGAGAAGCCACATAGACCTCCCCTGATGCAGCCCTGGGTGCTGGAGCAGCTGTGTGGAGACCCCTGCCAGCACTGAGATGCTTGCATCCTCACTGATTCTGCTTTCCTCCTACAGCGGCATCATTGCGTGTGTTTTATAAGATTGAGGAGGACTTTGTTGATTGGTGTCAGACATATGGGCTGATGTTGGACTTGTGGGTTTGGGACAGCACTGGGCTAGAATGCTTTCTTAATGTACACTTACCCTATTTATAGAACTTTCTCTTAAACATGTATGAGTTTCTGTGGACTTGTTTCTCTTGTCTACCCAAACACACTCTCCAACCCCACCAGGCCTGAACTATTGTAGTTGTGCCCTTCCTAGGCACTAGAGAGCCCATCAGGTGGGGGCTCCTCTATGTATACCCCGTTCTGTCTCTATGTACAACCATCCTGCACCCCCACCCCCATCTCTCATACACATACAGCCAAGGCAGCTTTCTCCAAGGGTCATTAGCACCCTGCACCCACGGACCCCATGGAGAGTCTCAGTGGCAGCAGAGATATCTCCTGGGGCTTTGCCCATCCAGGCACAGTGTTGGGGACCTGGGGGCCCGCACCATAGGCCTGGGTCAGACGCAGTGGTTTTGGCCAGTTTCTCACCCTCATCAATTGGTCTTCATCGGCTTGATGTCACTCATGAGATTCTGAGCCAGGCAGATGCCAAAGTTCTGGAGGAGGGTGATGCCCACAAAGACCCCGGCCAGGACAATCGGGTTGACCTGCAGTCTTTGATGAGGATGGAGCCCTGCTGCTCCAGCTCCATGTTGAGCCAGACATCATAACTACACTGGGTGTTGGGAACATCCTCTTCAGGGTCTCTGATGCAGCAGGAGAAGGGCACCGCATTGCTCCAGCATCAGAATCAGGTCCATGCACCTTTAGTAGACGTTGAGGTTCCAGTCATTGGGCAGTCGGCCTCACATCAAGACCCGTATTCCTGAGCAAAGTCAATGAGATTCTGGAGGTTGATGTCATCCAGTTAGGCCCGGATGTTGTTGATGATGAAGAGGTTGAGCTGGTCTTGAATCCAGTCCTTGAAGTTGAAGGCCAAGATCCCTGTGGTTGGCTCCCGGAAGAATAAGAGGCCAAGGAACATGGAGAAAAACTTGAGCGGGAAGGTGTTCCCCCTTAGGGCCCCTATGCAGCCTGCAAATCCTGCCCCAACATGATGCCTCCAACCACCAAGAACAGCCGCCAACATCCAACCCCCAGAGATCCTTCAGCTCAGAGATGTTGGAGATCATGCCCTTCTCCGCCCCCCACCCCCACCCCAGGACCATAGGCCAGTTGCCAGAAACAGAGCTCTAGCACCTGGCTGAAGCCAAACAGGATGTATTTCCCACATCAGCCGGCCCTCGGTTCATGGATGAACTAGTGATTGAGGGCATGGTTGGTGGCTGCCCTGGCCCGAGAACTGGAGCCAAGAGCAGGGCCCAGCCCTCTATGGGCTGCCCTGGGCTACTTAAGAAAATACTTTGTTATCATTCATTTTACCTCAAGAAACAATACTTTAGTGGCAGAATACGTTTGCCGAAAGGAAACAACCACCAAGCTAGCTTTATAGGAACAAGGAAACGTCTCAGGCAGCGGGAGATGTGCACATGCTATGCCAGCCTTCCGGACTCCAGCTGGATGTGCCCGGCTAGCTCAGGACTTCTCATTCTTTCAAGGCATTTATGGTTAACAATCTCTCTGCTTATTGTTCTCCAAAACTATTTTTGGTTTACTTCCAAAGCTGCATGATCTTGGGGCACACTTCTAAAATTTTCTGAGAGCGATTCTAAGTGGTCCACTCAATCTTTTGTTTCCCTGCTGTTTCTTAGAAAGTTTAAGATGATGTGTTTATGATTCAAATTTAAGAATTACATTGGGATATTACTTAAACCTAGGTTGATGGATTAACAGTTAGGCAAGGAGAAAGTAGGAAGTGAGTGGATGACTAAGAAAACGATCAATAAGTGGGTGTGCATATGAAAAATGCTGTAAGATACCAGTGGCTCAATACAGGGCATTCAGCTCGAAGTCTCTGGGAAGTGCACAAGGTTCAAATACACTGCTGATGACTGCAAGAGTTTGAAGCTTGACAACATTCTGAGATGCTTTGGAAGAAATGCCTAAAGGTCAACTTCCATTGAAAATTCTGTGGAGCATTGCTCTCCTCTGTGGCACGTGGATTCACCATGAGTGGAGTCAGCTCAATGACAGCAGGCTTTGTGGTTTTATTTTTATCTTTTAATTGAGGATGTCTATGGAATGTCTTCACCTCAACACAAAAGATAAACGCCTTGCATAGTAATCATGGCACTTTCCATTTCTAGAATTTTACTTCATCTGACACAAAGGCCCTAGAGATCATATAAGTCGTTAGCACTGAAAAGTCAAACTGGTCTTATAAAATATTTTTTTGTCAAAGGATTTGTACCATAAGACTAAAAAAATATGCTCTGTCGGCCATTAATTGATCAAGCAGGCATTAAGAAATGACAAAGGCTTAAGTCCTTCAGTAATGGGTTAGGAATCTAACCAACCTGTGAAAGCTTGATTTATTCCTGGAACAGGTGTGTCTTCTGTGATTCCAGAGAAAGGAGCACCAAGGGGCACAGGTACCCATTTGTCTGCTAATGGAAAGGTTGGCAATGAAGAGTTACCCAATAGATCCTCAAGGAAAAGACCTTACAATTTAGTTCAATATTAAAACTACTATCAAGAAAAACCTATGGGTTCTATTATCACACGAGTTTGCTTTGGGTGAAGATGAGATTGATGGAAGCTAAAATCAAGAGCAAAGCCACAGTGTTGATGCTGTTCTTGTTAGGTGCTGTCCAACAGAATGAAACACGGCCATCCTCACATTTGTAGTTATGTCTGGGCTTATGGTTTCAGCCCCGATGTCTGTGGTTCTTAACCTTCCTGATGCCGCGGCCCTTTAATACAGTTCCTCTTGTTGTGGTGACCCCCAACCATAAAATTATTTTTGTTGCTACTTCATAACTGTAATTTTGCAACTGTTATGAATTGGGTGACCTTTGTGAAAGGTTTGTTTGACTAATTGAATCTTCCTCTTTGCTGGACTAACCACTGTGTCCTTTTTCAGGGACTTATGGTGAGATGAAGTCTCACCATCCTTTCTCTTCAGCAGAATAGCCCATTAGGTTTGGAAGTCTTTTCTTTGGTTATGGCCAATAATGCTTATATAATAAGCAAATGAAACAAAATAAAAATGTTGGTTATCCATCTGTATCTTGGTAGAGAAAATAAACTTGTATAGCAAAAGACCTAATTCCAAATTGTTGTCAGTAGATTCAAATACATCATTTTGTGAAAAATATAATCTCTCATCTACCTTGTCTCAATACATTCCTGTTACTTACCTGCTGCTTGAAAACATCCCCCCAAATCTCTTGAGATGATTTCTGTAATTATGATGGGTTGGGAATTTAGAGTGGTTAAGTATACAGAGCAGATGTAACTCAGTAATTTTGATGTCTCTAATATAAGGCCAAGGAAAGTGCTTTGAGCTTTTAAAAATTCCTAATAACGAAAAGTGTCATTATGTTTCTGAATCTGTCTTCAGTCAGGCCTACAGTTAAAGCACTCAAAATAATTATCCCTTTGCTCTTTAAAGGTCTTCAGGATATATTTAGGTCTAATGCCAGTCATAGCAAGAGCCCTAGGTTACTAAATTCCAGTACTGAATATCCTTTACCATAAAATGCTTCTTCATGTTTCCTTTAACCTATTCTCCTTTCATGGTAGACATTGACATGCACTTTTCACTGTATCAAAGGAGGTCTGGTGACGCTGGAAGGTAAACTTTGGCTTGACAAGCCTCAAGCCAGTGATTCAAATTCACCAGCCATTTGTAGGAAGAGTGGTGAGCTTATTTGCTCCTGTAAAAATTGTAACCTTATAAACTTTATAGAAGGCACTGCAGGTCATCATCAATTTGATGGCAGAAGGTTCGGTTGGGTTTTTTGTTATCTTGGTTCTGCACATGCTCAAAACAAGTTGTGAATATTTGAAAAATATTTTCCACTATCCCTTGCCATCTTCCTCCCATCTTATTCCCGTCTTAATCATGCTTATCGTTAACACTCAATACAAATTATTATTGGTTCCTAAAAGACTCTTGTAACCATTCATATTCACATGAATATATTATCGAGTATATACTTGAGTATAAGTTTCCCCAAATATAAGCTGAGGCACCTAATTTTACCACAAAACCTGGGAAAATTTATTGACTCGAGTATAAGCTCAGGGTGGAAAATGCAACGGAATTAATCAGATTTCCAACTTTTGTCAGTTGGGCTTGAACAGATGACATCCATTCATGCTACATCTTCGAACATGGTCTTTGAAATGTTTATTTGAACACACATGTAGGGGCTGAAATACAGATGTAATCCCACCTTGAAAAATGGCCAAAGTAATGAGAAGAATTTTCCAATTTTTTTTTGTCATTAGACGTGTGGGCTCTGAACATATCCCAAAACTAAGCATAATGTTCTTCAAGGCTGCTCCTGGTCATCCATGCCAAGTTTCTTCCAGCCATTTTTTTGTTCTGTCTTCATCCATCTAGTGTTTATTATGTATGTGCACTGTAATTCCTGGTGGGAATTTTACCTTTTTAATCAAGGTCTTTCTTTTAAAAATAATGACAGGCCACAGCTTAGTTCCAATAGCCAAATGTGACTATGAAATATTTTGTTTTGTTTTTTCATTTCCTGTGGTTCTGAGTAAAATAGAAGTTTTGTCTCCCAAACTTGCCACAGTTCTGTTGTTTGAAAGATCAAAGGTTATAGGTGTTTCATCCATAGTCCCAATATCTCCCAGGTCATAGTTATGGATCCTTCTTTCTTTTGTGATGAATGAATGGAATGACATCACTTTTTCATCAAGGTCTTTTGGCAACTTCTGTGAAATATTTGTTCTTTGTTGCAAACATAGGACAAACCTGTTCATGAAGCTGGTACACCATCATGTTGACACAACAAAATTTTCAATTCCGGGTGCTTTTAATTTGTGTCGTTAGCGATTTGCAGGGCAAATAAGCAAATTCCCGTGCATGTTACACAGTAACCTTTTTGACGACACTCCGTAACCCATTTATGCAATTCAGTCTCTAGAGCCCCATATAAAGTCATTAAACCACATCCAGCTTTTTTTGCTTTGGCATCTTTTCCAAGTCAGCTTTCATTTTCCGCCATCCCCTCACTTGTTTTTCATCAACACAAAATTCCCTACTTGCAAAATTGTTATTACTTTCTTCTGCTCTTGACACAAACTTAAGTTTGAAACCAGCTTTGTATGACCAGCGTGGTTTTTTTTTTTGGGGGGGGGGTGTACAGGGGACAGGATTAGAAGTATTGGAATCCATTTCTAACAGGATAAAAAACAGACTTTGATAAAGAATATCGCACCAGAGCGATTGAATTCTCAAAATACTCTGTAAGTCCTACTCCAAAATATGCCCTAGCTATAGTTCATAAAAGAGGTCAATTTGCCATAAAAATGGTAGTGTCCGGGGAACTATACATATAAACAAGTAAAATCAATTGGCAATAGAATGCGGCAAGACAAATAGACTTCCCACGGAAGACAGATACACCTCCCCCAAATATTCACTTAAAAAACACCAAGAGACCCAAAACATGCTGGATCACCAAGGAAGCTGACAGGCTTTCAGGGTTTGGAGAGTTTGGTGTGATCATATTCCAGAATGTGATGGCATGACTATATTTGCAGAGAGCAGCCTGTGTGAGGGCTCATACTATACACGCTGTGTTACTGCATGTGCTGCATTACTACATTTGCTGCCTCACCGCGTGTACACAATGCAGCTTGTATAGTTTTAGGCCTAACACAGCCTGTTGATATTCCAGAATGTGATGGCATGCCTGTTTGCATAGAGCAGCCTGTGTTAGAGCTCATAACACACACGCTGTGTTGTGTACACACTGTTACTGCATGCACGGTGTCACTGCATCTGTGTGGGAAGTGCTAACGCAACACATGCAGTAACACAGGGGTACACAATGCAACATGCATATTATGAGCCTAACATCGGCTGCTCTCTGCAAGCATAGTCAACACTGGATCCAGATAGGGGTTAATAGGAAAATAAAAAGTAAAATGTAGCAGACTAAGTACTGCAAATAAACCTACGGTATATCCAAGCCCAGAGATATACCGGTACTTGCATCAGGCAATGCTTGGGTGGAAGAGGGGGGCGTGACCAAGCATGGGTAAGACTGTAAAGGCTACATCATTGGTCGCAGCCCTGGAGAAGAGCAAGAGAAGAAGAGCGGCTGCATCTGACATTCATCTGACAAGGATGTGGTTTGTCCTAGGTACTAGCGCACAGAAGCGGACAGGTTCTTGCCCAGTACAGCATGGACAACACAGAGGCTGCAGGCATGCAGGAGAAAAGAAGAGAGGTGATAGCAGCAGTCAACGGACCACCCACAGAGGCTGCAGGTGCCCACAAATGAGGGGGATAGACAGGTGAACACCAGCACTGTACCAGAGAACAGGTAAGTAGGACCCTCATTTGAGTATAAACTAAGAGGGGCTGTTTCAGCATTAAAAAATACACTGAGACCCCAGACACTATCTCTTTTGATAGGCGGGCACCATCAGCTTTCTTCACCATATTTGCTTATGCACCCATTTGTCTTCAGTGATCCTATCATGGAGGTGCGCAGCCAATGATATGATTTTTTGTTCTTTGATGCCTGATAACTGATCCCTTCGGGACCACTCGCTGGTGTGTTCTTCCATGTGGACTTTGTTGCTTCTGAGCTAGATGGCCGCTTGTTTATCTTCAAGCCTTTAAGACCCCAGTCACTATCTCTTTTGATAGCCAGGCGCCATCAGCTTTCTTCACCACATTTACTTGTTCACCCACGTTGGCTCTAGCCATTGTGTCGGGAGAGTGAGCATCATAGAGTTCCAATTTAATAAAAGAAAGTATTCATGCATTGAGGGAGTGTTTGAGTAGAGGCCCAAGGTCCTTCCGCCACCTTAATACTTGACCTATAAATATAGACACATAGATCTATTTCCCCAATCCTCCTATATATATTTGCATGTACATGTCTTTGTCTAGACCTCCATAAATGCCCTTTGACTCCTAGCTCTTTCCTCCATATCCCTTGACTTTCCTCCTGCCCTACTACCATGCTTTGTCACCACCTGGGCTAGAGTATACCTTTTCTCTAAGCAACCTTACCCTTGATCATTCCCCACCAGGCCTGCCACACCCCCCTCTCTACCATTTTGTGTCCCATGTTGTTCCCTTGTCCCTGTGTTTGTTAACACCACTTCCTTAACCCCCCTACCCCCCAGAACTGTCGGTCCCGTTGTTTTTCCTCCAGATAGTTCATCCAGCCTGTCCTATTCAGACAGATCTGTGGAGACACTAACATGCACGAAAACAAGTCAGAGGAAAACAAAGCAACAGTATACAACCAGACAACAAAACAACAAAAACAAACCACTGACAAAGAACAAAACAAAACACTTCACAAGAGAAAAGCTTGTAGTTAGTTCAGGGATCATTTGCTGGCCCTTAGGAGCGTTTTCCAGTCCAGTCTGTTGGGGCACCTGGCTCAGAAGCAAAAAAGCCCACATGGAAGAAGCACACCGGCCAGTGTGATCACGAGGTGCCAAAGGGACCAGGTATAAGGCATCATGCAAAAAAAAAAGATATATGTGTGTATATGTATATATGTGTGTGTGTATGTATATATATGTATATGTGTATATATATATATACCATATTGAATAAAGGGGAAGTGCAGAGTGGAGACCCAAGGCCCAAGTGTCGGCCAATGGAGATCCCCTCATAGAGGAGTTTAGGAGAGGAGATGGGTCAATCAGGGTACGAGGTAGTACCGATGAAGAACACAGCTTTCCCCCAGATCCTGGATGCTTACTCCCCCCAACTACCATGATCCGAATTCTACCTTGCAGGGCTGGATAGGGCAGAGGTTGTACACTGGTACATATGAGGGCTGGAGGCACAGGAAATCAAGGGTGGATGATACCTTCAGGACCAAGGGTGTGAGGGGCAATGCTGGGAGAGTGGATGGTGAGTGGGTTGGAAAGGAGGAACTGATTACAAGGATCCACATGTGACCTCCTCCCTGGGAGAGGGACGGCAGAGAAGGGTGAGAAGGGAGACTCCAGATAGGGCAAGGTATGACAAAATAACGATGTATAAATTATCAAGGGCACATGAGGGAGGGGGGAGCAGGGAGGGAGGGGAAAAAAAAAAGAGGACCTGATGCAAAGGGCTGAAGTGGAAAGCAAATGCTTTGAGAATGATTGGGGCAGGGAATGGGAAGATGTGCTTTATACAATTGATGTATGTATATGTATGGATTGTGATAATAGTTGTATGAGTCCCTAATAAAATATAAAAAAAGAAAAGAGGAGAAAAAAAAAGAAAATGATTAGGGCAAAAAATGTACAGATGTGCTTTATACAATTGATGCATGTATATGTATGGACTGTGATAAGAGTTGTATGAGCCCCTAATAAATTGTTTAAAAAAATACACTGAAAACTCAGCTTATACATGAGTATATACGGTACCCTGCCGGCCATTACACAAATTTCTCATAGCACTGTTTTTAACTTTACAACCTCTAACATGCAAATACATTTCTTCACTAAAGTCTACCGTGAAAACAGAATCCTTGTTTTAAAATAATGTACTCTGAAAGCATAAATGGACACTAGTAATAGAGTCCAGCTCCAGGAAAAGTAGGCCATTATAAATTAAGGAGACATTAGTAAAACCTAGAAATTATTTTCAAAAAATTCATTTATCCCAACAGCTATTCATAACTAAAGAGAAAATTTAAAGATTTTAAAAGCACTCAGCAAGCTAACAATAAGGGTAGTGTAGCTCAATTTAAACTGCAGAAGTCTTACAGCTTATCTAATTCTCAATGGTGCAAGATCAAATATTTTTTCTTTAAAGCTTGGGAGCAAAACCAGGATACTTATTTTCACTCCTCTTATTCAACTTAGCACCGGAAATTCTAGTGCCCAAAACAACATAGCAAAACACATCAAAGCCATACATGTTGAAAAGGAAGAAAGAAAGCCTTATTTGCCGATGATTATATATAGTGAAATTCTAAAATAACCTGAGAGTGAAATTCTAAAATAACCTGAAAAACTCTTAGAAGGAACTTGTGAGTCCTGCTCAGTTTTATGGCTCAAGATTAATACACACACAAAAAATCACATTTCCATATACTGAAAATGAACATATGGATGCAAAAATTAAAATTGCAATACCATTTAAAATTACTCCAAAGAAATTTAAATGGGTGCAAACTTGACAAAAAAATCTGTAATGCTAAAAATTACAAAACACTGTACAAAAAAATTTAATAAACAAAGGCCTAACTAACTGGAAGAAGACATTTTGTTTATGGATTGAATGATTCATCTAGTAAATATGGAAATTGTCTATAAGCTGATTTATAGCTTTAATACAATTTCTGTCAAACTTTTTTTAACAGAAGAGTTTTTATAGACATTGAAAAGCATATTGTAAAATTTATATGGAAGGGAACAGGCCTTAGAACGACTAAAACAATGTTTAAAATGGAATAAAGTTGGAGCATCACTCTACCAAAGATGAAGGATAGAGCTGCAGTAATTAAGACAATGTGATATTCATGGAAGAATCAATAACTATTATACCAACAGGCCTCCTTCATTCTCCACATGGCCCTGCTAATAAGACATAGGTTATAATAGTATGTATTTTGCCCCTGAGGTCCCTAGTGGTTAATAGAGGGTTTCAGGTCGAGCCATATCACTTTCACCTGTAATACATTGATTCCCCTTCAGTGTTGTTCATGGCACCTGGAACCTGAATTTGCATTTATGCACAGCTTCTTTTTCTTAGTTTCTATTTTAGGTTTACCCTATCTGGAATCAATCCTGTCAAGGTATCTCCAGTCCCCTAATTCCATTGTTTTCTTTATTACTGAAGACCTCTCAATGGTTCTCTTTGGAATACAGATAACATGAAAAGCACATACGGAAGTCTATCTTGGACTTTATCAAATCATGGGACTATTGGTAGTATTTGTGCCAAAGCCAAAATTCCCAAGGTCAAAAATACAAGTAAGTAACACGTGCTAAACAATGGACTATTAGGCCTAAAAAAAGCTGAACTGTAGGGTAGGGATTAGTTTGGGATCCATTGTTAGGAATGAAGTAATGGAGAAAAAAAGATCATTTAGCAGAAGAACAATCAGATTTCTTACAAACAGACGTGACACATATATAATAATGGAGTGAAGCATTGCGCCGTTGGAAGTGAAGTCTCTACAAACATTATCAGAAAATACCACCCATTCCCAGAGGTTAGCAGACCAGACTCCCTATAATCTCCATGGCTAAATCGAATCACCCAAGTAATGTTTATATCACAAATCAAATTCATTCCCCAGAAAACAAAGGCTAACAGATTGAAAATTTATTGGCATCTGCTGTGTTGTGATTATGGCTTTTAAAATGAGTCACATCACACGTGTAAAATGCACAAATACATTTCACCATTGAAAAATATATGACATTTTGGTTGTCTGTAATGGAAGATGGCATCTAACCCAGGATGCTGCCTTTTTTATTGCTCCCTGCCAAGAGGATGATTGGAATGCATTTGTTGGTTTAATATACTAATAAATGAGATTGCACCCAAGACACGAGCCAGAAGGACACCATATGAAGAAGGTGGCTTCATGGATTTCACTGAGGACATAAACGACTCTTTAGGGAATTTAACTTTGAGAACGGGGATTGTTTGAATAATATTTTGTGGTGTCCATTTATTTTTAAAGCAATTACAAAATTTTTGAAGAAGCTAAAAGAGATACCTTTTCATGAAGTCTGCTTGATCTTCAGGGCTGGTCCCCTTAGATGAGGCGACTAGACTGGTGAGTGAGAGATTCTGGAAGAGCTGATTTAGATTTCAGTAATATTTTGGTTCCACAAAGCTGGCTCCCAGGGATCTGTAAGCATACGCACAGAGTATGTGGATCCCGGTGAGTGATTTACACAATTTAATGCTTTGTCTCTTTCTTAGAATATTATGAGATGACTTTAATTGAAATGATTTTAAATGACATTTCTTTAAAGATCTATCCAGAAGTAAGGGAGGACCATAATGAAGATTTACATTGCTTCTAGTGTAGGACAAATGTCTGGTGCTTGAGGTAGCCGTCAGTCAGGAAATCATAGGAATTAAAGGGATAGACTCTGAAGGGCTACATCCAGGAGGTCAAATAACAGCTTTGCTTCTTGTTAACTGCATGACCTTAGGCAAGCTATTTTAAACATCAAGGTCTGTGGGGTATTAAGAGGTGATATTAAAAATCCCTACAGTGTACAACTGTTGTGATGATTACATTATTTAATATATATGTAGGAGCTACCCTGAACTGTATGTAACACATAATAACCCCACCTGGAGTCCTAGGTGGTGCCAACAGTTAACCTGCTTCACTGCTAAGCAAAAGGTTGGAGGCTCAAGTCTTTCCACTGGCGCCTGAGAAGAAAGGCTTTGTGATTGACATTGGAAACATCGGTCATAAAAACGGTATGGAGCCCGGTTCTACTCTGGCACATGTGGGATGGCCATCAGTCAGAGAGAATTCGATGACACCTGGCTTTTCGATGGATGCAGTTCACTGCCATTGAGTTCGTGATGGTTTGTGGAAACACTGTAGGTCTGACTAGAACTTCTCCTGAGCCTTTGGAAGACTTTAAACATTTATCGGAACAGACAGCCTCATTTTTCTCCCATGGAGCTAAAGGTGGTGGATTCAAACATCCGACCATTCTGTTGCAGCTCCTTTACACCACTGGGGCTCCTTTAAAAAGAAAAAAACATTAATGTTTTAACATTAAATCTGCATCAGGAGTTGGAAGCATTCTTAACCATTAAGCACTTGTCAGCAAAATATACTATTTATTTTTTTAAGTTAAATTATAAGTGAAGTGAACCAAATACCCTTTACTATGGACAGAAAATTACATTTCTAAATCTTATGTATTCTTCTAATAATCATCTTGAATTACCTCCCTGCCAGAGTTTTATGGGCTTCCATGCCTCTGGTATCCAAGATATCTCTACAGTTCACGTAGTCTCCTAAATTATGTCCTTGGCACTTTCTAGGGTCTTCTTGACTCTACGGAGCTTGCTTCAGTAAGACATTTGTGCTGTATCAGCAGAGAACCAAATGACAAAAGATAACTTGTCTTCACCACGTTTCTTCCTATTCATAGCAGTCCTAAAGGACAGGATAGAACTGATCACAGGGGCTTCCGAGGCTGTACTCTTTGTGGAAGCTGATTGTCACATCTTCCTCCAGTGGAGCAGCTAATCGGTTCAAAACACAGACCTTTTAGTTCACTTTCAAGTGTGTAGTCACCACATCACCGATGCTCATTTTCAGCACCTGCTATCTTCTGTAATCAACCCAGAATTTTAACTATGCGTAGGGATCAAGTACAATCTTTGGTACATTGGCACTCCAGAAATTGTGTTAACTTGATTATATTGCCGATCGGCTGACCCTTGAAGCTGGGTTTCTACCCTTGCCAAATGCCTTCGTATTAACTGAATTCAATTTAAGCTTCTAATTCTTAGCTTGATGGCCTCCCCATTCTAGTGAAAGCCATGTCTAGGATGTTCAGGGCTTAGAAGGCAAAAGCCTTATATTGAATGTCTGTCTTCATTGTCTCAAACAGAATAATGTTCATTTAATAATTAGCCCTTGATTCTGAATGATCAAATATTCATAGGTGAGCTTACTTCGGTAGTTTAAAGGGATTTACTTCTGAGAGTTTCCAGTCTCTGGAGTAGCCTAGATAATGGGCTCATGTGGAAAATAAGCTAGGCTTTGTGTCTGGTCTGTGGCCGGGAATGTAGCTACTCATCTGTTTATCGGAGCCAGTAAAGTAAGTGCAGTGATGGAAAGATGTAAGATTCTTCAGACAGATGGAGAATCAAGTTAGAATAAGCATGGCCATTGTTTCCGTTGTACCGTACTGCAGTTCAGTTGGATGTGTAGCTTCCTACCGGTAAGGTGTGATGGCCACTGAGGCCTGCAGAGGGTATCTGTCATCGTTTTCCAAACATTCTAAGTGCACACACACACACATACACTCACTCACTCACACATAATAGTTTGCCATTTCACTTTAAAAATCTGAAGTGGAGACTGCTCTAAACTATAAAATTTATACTGTTCTACCTCAGCTGTTCACTGGTCATTATTACTCACAGGGGACTAAAAGATATTGAAGTAGAACTGAATGGGTCAGGCAAGAGGAAGAAGGTTGACAGTTAATCCCTTTTATTTCTTACTCTGTGAAGTCCTTTGAGAACCACCTCCAGGTCAACAAATGTCCATTTGCATGCTTCTGTGAGTTTATAACATATGGGCGGTTGTATTTATTCCTTCAACCATATTTATTGAGTACCTGTTACATGTCTGTTACTGCGCTTGCCACTAGAAATACAGTGGAGAGCACAGGGTACAGCCTATTTTCATGGTGTTTGCAATAATGACTCTTCTTTTTAAAGAAACGTAGACCATACATAACACATAAGCAATTTATACTCAGCGTTGTATGTGTGTAGATGTGTGTGTGTGTTAGATCTTCATTCACTGAGGTAGGCATCAGCCCCATCGGTCTTCTAAGTAAATAAGCAGGGCAATGGTAGTAGACCTTGTAACCAGTACTCCAAGATGTGTTTTATTTTAACCAGTCATTCAGGTCAAAACTGACAGCTCTCTCATAAAACATTCTATGTGCTTTGTGTTAGCACTTAGAAACTATTTTAATTATTCAATCCATTGGATTCTTCTCCATGATCTGTGAGGTTCATGACCATAGGAATGTTATTGCTTCCATTTACTAATGCGTTCTGTATGTCTAGAAGGGTGTCTGACATGAAGTAAATAATTAATATATTTTTATTGTTCTGCTGAATGAATGAACATATAGATCATTGTAATTTCTTGATTTTAATATAATAGAAATCTTTAAATGAATTTGGTGACAGGAAAAGCATATAAAATGTACTTATTAAATCAGTGTGAGATTCTGGAATCAATGCTAACTATTTTGGGAATATTAGGTCCAAACAACCCTAGAGGGTAGATCCCCTCCCATGCCCATACTCCCCCATCACCACCCTACACCCCTTCCACAGAGGATAACAAAACAGTAACAACAATGACAAATGCTTAAAAATTCCACAGAATCTTCTCTGATGATGCAATTACTTACAGGAGAAGTCAAGATTCAAATCAGATCAGCTTAACATCATATTCTGGGTGCTTTATCAATATAGATATACCAAAACCACCTCTACCAAATTAATTCCAACTTCAGAGATATTGTGGGTTCAGTTCTAGACAACTGCAATAAATATTGCAGTAAAATGAGTCACATGAAAATTTGTGGTTTTCCAGTAGATATGAAAGTTATGTACGTCAATATTATATTTAAGTATACAAAAGGATTATGGAAAAGTTCAAAATACTCTGAGAATTGTCCAGAGATAGCATTGAAAAGCTAAGTGAGCAAAGTTTTTGGCAAAACAGTGTCGGTAAATTTGCTCTATGACTGTTTGCCACATCCTTTCAAGTTAAAAAACAAAACAAAAGCACAATGTATTTATGAAATACAATAACTCAAAGTGCAATAAAATTATGTATACCTGTACACTACACATTTATGAGCTACAGAGAATGACCTATTATAGCAAAATTATATCCAAAGATACACACACACACACACACACATACACACACACAGTGTCAATGCTTTGATTATAATATATTTAAATGCAGGGGTAGGAACAAGTATTGGCAGGAAATAGGTGCAATAAAAAGAAAATCAAATGACTTTTGTTAAAATTAAACTGAATTTCCAGCAGTACCATATTATAGGACATCAAAATGCTTGTGGAAAATTCTATTACCATTTAGTTCACTTTTTTCCCACAAACTTTTTGAAGTGTCACTATATATGTGCCAAAGAGGTTCTAGTAAGTAAGTCATCAGCTAAGGAAGTTATATATAAGATATTGAAATAAGTGAGACCGATGACAACGCTACTCCTTTTAAAGGTACCTAGACCCAAGCAGAAGAATCCTGCCCAGTTTGGGAAGCATGCTTGTAGAGGGTCATTAGTCCACCGACACAAAGCTAGTGAAAATGGTCAGCATTGGGAACACGTCAGTGACCTGTGATAAAATGGAGGTGACTGTCTGTCTTGACAGCGAGCCAACTTAGAGGGGGGTGTGTCAGGGTTCAATGTTACAATAGCTGCAACAGTCTATCATCTGGGAAGGATGCAGGCTTCGTTTGTTTTGCTCTTTCTGAAGAATAAAGTTTGGATATGAGCAGAAACCTCAGAAGGAGTTTAAGTCATAGAAGAAAGAGTTATGGGAAGATGTACAATGCCCTGAGAGAATGGTGACATCTTGTCCACTGGAACCACTCTGGAAAAAACCTGAGAGGACGCGTCTACTCAGCCATAGCACCTAACCTACCTACTTCCTGCCGTCAAAGGATTTCGACCCAAGGGACCCTAAAAGACAGAGGAGAATTGCTCCTTCGGGCTTCTAACTAAGGCTGTAAATCCTTAAGGCAGTAGAAAGGCTTCTGTTTCTCCTGTGGAGTGAGCGGTGCAATCAATGGGCTGACCTTATAGTCAGCAGCCCAACGTGTAACCTACGACACCACCAGGGAGCCTGCCATTGTACATCTATATCTATGATGTAAAACAAGGGACCCCAAGCCAGATCCCACTCACTGGAATAAGCTGGAGCTGTTGAAGGTTTCAGGGGCTCAAGTAGGAAGAAAATATTTTGAAAAAGATGACGACAACATATGTACAGATGTGTTTGACACAATGGATAGACGTATGGATTGCGATAAGAGCTGTAAGAGCCCCTAATAAAATAAAGTAAAATAAAAATTTGCCAAAAGTAATAGCAAATGAAAAAAAATGTGTATTCCCTAATGGCACTCCTGTTTTCCTGAAACTGAACCCAGGGGGAGGTTTACAAATATTTCTCTCAGACAAACCAGTTGGAATAAGTCTATATAAGTCTATAAACAAATTGTGATTGAGCAGCCAATAAAAGTGGCTAATGTGTTCAGTTGATGTAGGAAATGTTGGAAGCTCAAGTTTACCCCACAGTGCCTGAGTAGCGAGGGCTGGAGATCTACTTCTGAAAGACCAGTTATTGAGGCACAGGGACCCTCCACCACACGTGGGCTTGCAATAAGCAGGAATCGATTCAGTAGTGACTGATAAGTAGTTGATAACATAGTAAAATATTTGACTTTAAAATATCTGAAAGTATCTCCTGAAGTCTTCTTGAAACAAAACTGAAGTGTGAATGCCTGCTTGGAGCACTGTGCTTTAGGATCAAATTGATAACAGCAACTGGAAAGACTAAATACAAAATTAAGGGGCAGTGTGTTTATATCAATCTGGGGAGAACAATTTTGGAAAGGACGGTAAGGAGGGTGGCAAACTCCACCAATGTAATTGTTGTCACCGATTTGTGCATGTAGAAGGGGTTGAATTATAGATGTTCTGCTGTGTTTTGGGTTGTTGTTTTTTTTTTTGAGAACATCAACACAAAATAAAATAGAGTGGACTTTTAAAAAAATCCCCAGAATCTGTAGTTCTAGGAGATCAAATGACCAAGGTTTAAGTGTCTGTGCATCCATTAATCCAGACACTAATTTTATTTTTGTTTAATAATGTTAAATATGTATAGATTTCACCCAGTGGATGAAATTTTGTGTGTACACCGTCCCACAGTGTGGATTTGTGTGTGTCGGTCTCCTGACATATATGTCTGGGATGAATCACACTACCTGTTAAAGTATGAAAAGCAAACATTAGTGAAACTGATAATATGCCTAGTGGTGGCAACTCAGCCACAGCAAGCACATCTGTCACGGACGAGCGGCGTGCCAGCTTTTCACCTGGGGAAAAGCCATTGAATGATAATGCACAGTGCATAAAGTAACTTCAATAATGTTCTTTGCCAAGTTAAACCCCTCTACGTTGGAAATGTGTCTATTACCGAGCGCAAGCACAGTCACATCGCATACGCCGGCCAAAGACGTTGTGCGCAGACTACCGCACAGGAAAGGCTGTGCTGTTTCCACGGAGTGGCAAGCACTCTGCTGAAAACTGGGCAGCACAAAAGACATGGAACCCGCAGGAGTGCATCTCCTGGCAGAGTTATAGGGTGAAAAAGGATGACAATTGGAAAGCAAGAGTTGAAGCTCAGAAGGAGGCAAAGGTGACTCACGTAAGACACGACATATTAAGGAGTTTGGCTTTTATCTTGAGTATGAGGGGTGTGGAAAGCTAAAAAGAGTTTTAAGCAAGTATTGCTATCAATGATTTTGTATTTTAGAAAGACACTTGTGTTGCTGTTGAAAGACTGGAAAGGAGCCAAGCCTGGGAGACTAAACACCCATTAGAACGCCATGTAGGAGTGGTACACTGGGACCGCCCACTAGTCAAGAGAAGATTATGACTATTTATGTCCAATTCCTAGTCAGATGACTCTTCAAGATGATACCATGAAATTGGCATGGTGGGAGTATCTACACCAGGGAAATTGGCATACTACAGATAGGGACTTTTCCTTCCAGACAGCCTTTTGTTAAGCATTTAATAATACATCACATTTTTGTATAGCATACCTGAGGGGGTGTCAAAAAGTTTGTGGAAATGTTCTATTTTAATTCCATTCTCCCATGGATTTTTATTTATGCCCCTCATACATTCTGTTTTTATATACAGCAAGAATGAAGGCATTGATATAAAGAGCTAATTGAAAGTGAAATCACTATAATGGCTCAATGTGGGGAGAGAGCTTAATCAATAAGACTACCTGTCATTCATAAAGGGTTTTACCATTTGTAAAGTAGTTTTACATTTTTTCTCAATTTACTTTATTAATAAGAGGGATAATAGGACTTTTTTTTGACAGAACTGAAAGAGAACATTCATGCAAAACACTGAACAATGCTGTGCACTAATACACACTCAACGTTTTATTTTAGCTATTATTATTGCTCTTATTAGCAATGGTTCTGTGACTTTTCAGGAAAACAGAGGACTCTATATTTGAAAGCACCTTCAAACCATCTAGGTATGTTCTGTGGTAGCAAACAGAGCTCACTGCTCTCGGGGTCATTCCACCTGAGAGTGACTCTGTAAGAGATAGACGTGGCCCTGTGGATTTCCATCCCAGTCACTCTTACAGGAGTCGAATGCCTCTTCTTTCTGCCAGTGGTTTCCAATGATTTACCTTAGAGTTAGCAGGCCAATGCATAACCACCATGCAACCAGGGGTCCCTGGTATTGTATGTAGTATTATACTATATAAATTATTGTATTATGATATATACATGCTTGTCACATGTACCTGAATCCACTGGATGGCAATTAAAAACAAAAACAAACTCGTTGGCATCACGTCAATGCCCCCTCATAGCAACCCCATAGGACAAGGTCGAATTGCCCCTGTGGGTTTCCAAGACTGTAGCTGTTACCGGGAATAGAAAGCCCCATCTTACTCTTCTGGCAAGGCTGGCAGTTTCAAACCACTGGTTTGCGGATTGCCGCCCAGCAGTCCACAACTTCGCCATGAGGGCTCCGTCTGGATTCCAATACACTTGGTTGGTATTTTCTGAATGACGCACTTGGGAGTTGGAGCATTGTAATAATGAAATGGAGACACAGATTGGAAATGAAAAAAAGTTACTTAAAAATAGAAGTTCTTTTGATTCTTGGTCCAGTAGTATGTCTATAGTTTATTTTAGTATTTATTCATTCATTTATCCATTCAATAAGTTTATATCAGATACTTTATGTGGGCTATTTTTTTTGACAAAACAGGAATAAACTAAATACACTCTTATTCTCTGGGGGGAAAGCATTGCAGTGGTGAGTGACAGAATTAGCATATGAAAAATAAATGCATAATAAATGTCAGGAGACGGTAAGTGCTGTGAAGAATGAGCAAGTTGCCTCTTTGAAAAGGAGATGAAGAGGGACTGTGTTTTGCATAGGACAGGTGCTGAAGGTCTCTTTGTGTGACATTTGAACAGCTCTAGAATTGACTCATGGTGGAGGGAAATGTTAGTTTAGGAGAGTGTTTCAAAAAGAGATTGTAGTAAGTGCAAAGGTCCTGCATCTGAAGAGTGCTTCGCATATTTTTTAAAAACAAGGGGATCGTGGTGACTTTATTGGAGTAAATCTGGGAGAGCAGAGTGGTGGGGTAGAAGCCAAGGCCGGCAACAGCCAGTTCAAAGAGGTCTTCCCACTAAGTCATGATAGGGTGTGGGCATGCTCCTTAAAATCTGTGCTTTGTGGTGACTGTAGATTGTACAGAGGGAAAGATGGAAAAGCTAGAGTATAGAATCTGCCCTTTCAAAGACATAGATTGCTTTGGTCCTTATAGATCGTTTCCATCTCTCAGTCCATATTTGGACTAGGTGAATGTATATTCACTCTTCCATTCAATTATCTGTTCCCCTCATCCTTAATTACAGAACTCCTCTTTTGTGACAGACATTGCCCTACTGTGTGGCAAGCACTGTGCTGAGTGGTGTGAATAAAGCAGCGAACAAAATAGTAGAGCGCTTTGCTCTCAAAACATGGTAAATTCAATACAAGACACAACCAACCCCACAGGAAACAGGGCTCCATCACAAAAGTTGTGTGCACAGTAATGTTTACAAGTTGCATGTGCCGATGTGAGTGTCTCTACAAGCCACACCATAAGTAGTCAGGGGTAGGCCATCCTTACATGCAATTCTTGATTGCTAAGAGTAATAGAATGTTTGAATCTGAAGCACAGTTTTTTTTTCCGAACCTGGAAAGATTAGCAATAAAGACAGGAAAATATTAGTTGGTAGTCATTTTACTAAACTGTAGTTGGAGTAATTTTACATTCTAATAAAGCTAAAAGTAGACCTGGCAGGGCAGTAGTTAAGAACTCAACAGATAAGTGAAAGGTCAGGAGCTCAAACCCACCCACTTCTCTGTGGGAGAAAGAAGAGATAGTTTGTTTTAGTAAATCTCTGGTGACCATGGGAAATCTCTGGTGGATTCTCACTCTGCGCTGTAGGGTGATTGTTACAATAAGTGGAAATTGTGTAGAAGTAAATGGGCTTGGTTTTGCTTAATGAGGCTGTGGAGCTTCCTCTGAGAATCTGAAGCCTGGTACTATTCCATTAAATTCCCCTGTGCGTGGAGCATGGCACCTGAACCACGCTGCATTATGCAAACCTGTGCACACATGACATCAATTATGTTTAGTGGTCCCAAGTGCTAGACTTCAACATGCATGTAGCTATGCCATCATAACATGTATGCTATGTCCATGCTATTGACTTAAAAATGATCCTCTACAATGCCATCTATGACAGAGAGAGAGAGAGAGAGAGAGAGAGAGAGAGAGAGAGAGAGAGAGAGAGAGAGAGAGAGAGAGAAACAGCACCAAACCCTAACCCATTGAGTCAATTCCAATTTATAGCAACCCTGTATAAGGCTGAAAATATTTACAGTAATAGAGAGCCTCATCTTTCCCCCTTAAAAACAGCTGGTGGGTTTGAACTACTGATCTTGCAGCTAGCAACATGTAGCCCACAGCATCATGTGGGTTCCTTTATATAAAACAGCCATTCCTCCTGCTTCCTTTTTCAAGTTGTCTAGTCTTGATGCTAGAGTGACTGGAAAGGGGGAAGGAAGCCAGAGGGACAGTGGCTGCCATCCACCAAGCATGTAATTTACGATGTCAAAGCAGAGCAAGTGCTCTAACGGACGGGTTCGCTTCTAAGTTTCCCTTAGCATTCAAAGGAGGCAGAGATCAATGTTGACTGGAAGAGTAAGAAAAAAACGTTATGATGAACAACTGATTTCAATAGATCTTTGAAGACATGGGAGAATTCTATAGGCAATTTTGAAATAATGGTTTAGGGAATAAAGAATTTGCCCATCACCCAAATAGTATCAAATGCCCAGACTAGCCTGGGTCAGGAAACCCGTACAGGCATGAGGGTGAAGAGCTCCACGCCAAATAATTTTGGGGACATCAGCACTCTTCTCTTAACTTCTAAGCCTTCTCTGAATAGTACTGATGGTGTTTAAATAACTGTGAAGGCTGTTGGTTGCATTTCTGTCCGAATTCCGTTTGTCTGCATTGTCTTTGTATCTGTACTGTACATTTTCAGCTCCCCGTCACACTTTCCACAACACACTTTCCAGCTATTACATGCATGGCTTCTCCGCCCTCCTCACCACGTTTCTCTCTTGATTCACCTTCAACACAAAGATGAACTTGACCTTCAAATCTCTACTTCCCAAATATCCCTAATCTAAATGGATTTAAGTGTGGCATATTTATGGCTCCACTTTATACCTGAACAAGTTTATTCTAAAGAAACATACTTAATGCTGTCTCTGCAACCAGTGATGGGTGAGTTCCATTCTCTCAGTAAGATAGTTCTCTTAGTTTCATTAAAAACAACAACAATCAAACCAAACTCATCACACCCAGTCGAGGCTGACCCATAGTGACCGTATGGGACAGTGTAGAACTGAGCCTGTGAGTTTCTGAGACTGTCACGGTTTACTGGAGGAGAAAGCCCCAACTTTCTCCAGTTTGTCTCACTGGGATGTCTTAAAAAAAAATCCGATAAAAGCAGTGACGGATCTGCTGGATAAGTTAAAATTCAAGCAGAGAGGTCCTCTCACAGTGTATTGGGACTGGTTCTTGAGGTCCCAAAGAGGGTAAGTTTGGTAGATTTTCTCAAAGGATACAGGTCAATTGCTGGGGATGCTTCTGAAGATCATTTTAAAAGCTTCAAACTGTGTTGGTGAAAAAAGTCCAGGAGCATTGAACCAAGGAAAGTTTTATCCTCAGAATAGTCAAGCGCCTGCTTATTCTTTGAGGGGGGCAATGAGATTTATGTCGAGCAACTATTCTTCATCTACCCTCTAACCGTGATCTTCTTCCTTCAGATTTCTTTTTATTTCCAAAACTCGACATTTATGCGGAAAATGCACTCAGTCCCTCAAACATACCCAAACAGCTGATTTATTTTGGCATATTTGAAGAGCCTATAGGCTTCTCCTGGATAGGGTTAAGTAAATGAAAACACCACCTTCAGAAACATATAGATACAGGTGGAGTTTATATCAAGAAACAATAGCTTTGCATTTTGATATTTTTATAATAAAGCTTTCTATGATTTTTAGGAATAATTTTTACTTATATATGCACATACACCTACTATACATATATACATTATAGATGCATATAAACATATGTGTCAGGCATCATTAACATTCACTTATTATTCTGTGAAATAGAATGTTATATGATTTAGACATTGAGCAATTATCATATTGTATAAAAGTAATCTCTGGATTATAAACAGGTTTTGTTCATAGCTGGATCTTTAAGTTAAATTTGTACAGTAACTCAGAACACTTGTGTTTAGATTTTACCTAATGTCAACAAACATGCCAGAGTATATAGTACAGGTTGTTATTGTTAGGGGCCACTGAGTCCTTGCCAACTGATAGTGACCCAATATACAAACTAAATAAGACATTGCTTTTCTTTGATATCTTCACAATTACTATTGTATTTCTAAGCCCACTGTTGCAGCCACTGTCCATCCTTCTTATAGTATACTCAATGAGTCAACTTTTTTCATGAAATCATATTTAACTTCAGATGGGATATACTCAAGATCTCACTCTGGTTCTTCAGGACTTCTTTTAATGTTCTTCAGCTTGAGCTTCAAGTTGGACCTGAGCATTTGATGTCTGTTCCACAGTTGACCCATGGCTTAGTTTTGGTTAGTAATATTGAAGGTTTCCCTGGCCTCTTCCCATAGATTTAGTCAACCTACTTCCTGTTTATTCCATCTGGGAAAGTCCACATGTAAAGCCACCATTTATTTGCTGGAAAAAAAAAAGAAAAAGAAAGGTGTTTTCAAGTAGTCTTTGATCTTGCGCCGTTCTGCTAAACAATCTCCAACTATGTTTCTATCACCATGGCCATACTGTTCCAATTAAGGATCCGTCTTCTTTCTTTCCATCTTTCACCATCTAATCACAGTAAGTGTCAATGCATCTTGATTGCAATTTTGATTAATTAGATAAAAAATGTTGGTAGAATTCTTCATTATTGTCTTTATTTGTCATTGCAAAATACAAATAATAGTTTTATTAAGTGATCTTCCTTGTAGACATATAGATTTTAACCTTTCACAGACAGCATTGTACTTTCAGATAGACACTGAAATGTTCATTTCCATTATATGTTCTTTTTGACATTTGTTCCTTTTGAGTTTGTTATTACTAACATATGGCATATCTTTTAAGTTTTCAAATATAAAGATTAATATAACTTTAAAAATAGCTGGTCTTTGCCTTGACTGGTTTCCCTCTTGTCAGGGTTTCATGGAATCTGTCCCTTATAGTCACAAAAAATTAAATGAGATCAGAAATGAAGACAGGGGCTTCATTTTACAGATAAAGAAATTGAGACCTAGAAAAATGGACTGATTTTCTCAAATGCAACCACGTGGTTAATAATATAAATGCAGGACCACAAATGAGTCTTTACCCCCCTGTCTCCAGACAAATGTCTCTCTGCTTATAAGTCATTGTTGTTGTCAAATGTCCTTGGGTCTACTATAGCTCTTAGTGACCCTGTGTACCACAGAATTAAAATAAGTCTTTCCTATGCCGTTTCCTAGGTTGAAAATAACTCGGCGCTCTGGTTTGGAAATGAAAGCAAGCTAGACCATATGTGTCCAATGTCTTGAATTATCATTTTGTTTGTTTGTCTGTGTTTAATTTTTCAAAACCACAGAGTCCAGAAAGCAAAGTTGTTCCAACCTAGCTTCATCTTTTGTTTGGGAAAGCTCGTGCAAGTTAACTGGAAGCAGCCCAAATACCAATTCATTTGCATACAAAATGCCCAAATAGCATTTAGTAAGAATTATTTGATGTCCAAGAAGGCTTTGGAGGCTTTTAAACGTCAGAAGGTCAGAATTGATCTACAGGAATAAAGTGGCAGACATGAGTGTCAAACCTCTGACCTGGGAAGCTGGTTTCAACTTTCCAGGGTGAGGTGGCAGGGCTGGGGTGGTGTGGAATTGATGGAGGGAGTGGACGGGTGTAGAGCCAGACTGGTAAGAAGTCTCAGTCTTCCTTTCCAGGAAGTCATGCTACAGTCTCCTGCCTCTTTTGAAGGTTTCCTGGAGAAAAGAGCAGGAAACAAAAGATCAAACATGGATTCTCTAATGTTATTTCTCCTAAAATATGTGCCTAAATATGCTCATCTTTACCAATCTCAGGGGGTTAGTATATATTCTCTGAAAGAGTTCAACTAGGTATAATTGGTTATTTCTTAAATGTGGGTAGCAACTCTCTTGTCTTATAGCATTGATAAAAGGGATAATAACAATGACAATATTATAATAATTATGGATACAAGCATTTATTGAGCACTTTTTATGTGCCAAGCACACTTCAACATTTTTAAGAGAATCTAGGCATTTAAGTGACACTAGTCCAGCTTTTGCTTACATCTCTATGATAAATCTAAAGGAGCTTTATGAATCTCATTTTACAAAGAAAAAACTGAGACAGAGAAAGTGAGGGAGTTTGTTTATTGTGCCAACCTGGCCAATAAACACATGTGGGATCAATGGAAGGGCAGAGGGATAAATGACTCGGTGAGCCTTGCCTTTCTAGTTCTAGGGTCTCTTACTTTCTGATGGTTGGACCAGGCTGGAGCTGCCTTAGCCAGGTCCCTGCTTCAACTGACAAAGCTCACTTCCTGCAAGACATCCTTGAGGAGAAGCCACATGGACCTACCCTGATGCAGCCCTGGGTGCTGGAGCACCCATGTGGAAACCCCTACCAGTGCCGAGATGCTAACATATTCACTGACTCAGCTTTCCTTTTGCAGTCAGCATCATTGTGTCTGTTTTGTGACATGGAGGACTTTGTGGATTGGTGTTGGACATATGGGTTAATGTTGGACTTGTGGGCTTGGGCAGTAATGGGTTGGGATGTTTTCTTGATGTACACTTAACCTTTATTTATTTATTTATTTTGACTTTTTATTAAGGGCTCATACAACTCTTATCACAATCCATTTGCCACATAACCTTTATACAAAACTCTGTCTTTTACATGAGTTTCTAGTGGATTTGTTTCTCTAATGTACCCAGACTAACACAGAAAGGTAAGGAAGTTGTCAAAGATCGAGAGAGTTATTGGTTTGTGTCAGTGTTCAATAAAGGACAGTCAATAAATGATAACATTATAATTAAGAATAATACATCTCAACTGCACCATTATCAGTACTGATTGTCCATAGAAAACTGCTTCCTGTCTAGTTTTGACCATGTTGACGTTCCACTTGGATTCCCTATACAACCACTCGTAGCCATGTAGGTAAGCTTTTTTGAATGTTACACATTTACCCAGACATCCTGCTCAAATCACACCTTCTTCATTGAGCAAACTATGCAGAAAGAAATAGGAATGATAAATTTGAAGTTATTATCAGAAGAGTAGGAAGTGAATAGTTTGCTAATCTCCTGACAGGAAAAAAGGCTACAGAGCAGACTCAAGAACAAGGTCTAAGGGACATGAAGATGAAAAACGGGACAGAGATGTGACAAAGCTGTCCTGATGAGATGTCAATGTAAGGGGTCGGGGTACTCGTGGTGGAAGATGATGCAGAAAATGAAATGTGAAAGACATTCATTGTGGAATTCTTAAAATGCCATGCTAGGGGCTGCAGAGCGTCTCTAGCCTTGCTCTCCCAAAGAAAAGACATGACTACTAATAACACTGAGAAATGAAATGGTAAACATAACAAAGAAGAAAATAACAACATTAAAGAAACTGGAAAGATTGAATACCCAGGCAATTGTAAATATCTAAATTTCCGAAAGTTTGGGGATGTATAATGCATTTATTTGCTGTCTAGCCAGTTTTATGCATTTATCATTTACCTTAACTCGCTTCATGGAAAAAATCAAATACCAAACTCAACGCCATCAAGTTAATTGCAACTTATAGTAACCCTACAGGACAGGGTCGAAGGGCCCTTGTGATTTTCTCAGACTGCAATTCTTTACAGGAATAGAAAGTCTTGCTCCCAATGGAGCAGCTGGCGGTTCAAACCACCGACCTTGCAGGTAGAAACCTAGCAGACCTTTCAAGCACTATGCCTTTCCTTCATAGAATAGCAGTACTAAAATGCCCCCCAAAATTGTTTAGTCCATAAAACAAAATACAGTCAATTGGAAAAGCTCCAAGATATCACAATTCCATAATTGCAGATCAAGGCAAAGAATACATTTTGTTTCTTTCTTTTTAAAACAATATTATTTTATTGGGGCTTCTTACAGCTCTACAACAATCCATACATATATCCATTTTGTCAAACATATCTGTACATATGTTGTCATCATCTTTTTCAAAACATTTTATTTCTACTTGAGCCCCTGGTATCACCTCCACATTTTTCCCCTCTGTCCCACATGCCTCCTTGATCATTTATAATTTTTTTCATGTCTTACATTGACTGCTGTCTCATTTTACCCACTTTTCTGCTGTCCATCCCCAAGGGATGGGGACCATAAATTGATCATTGTGATCAGTTCCCCCTTGCTCCCCCTGCCCCCCTCACCCTCCTAGTACCATTGCTACCCTTATTGGTCCTGAGGGGTTTATCTATTCTGAATTCCCTGTGTTGCAAGCTCTTACATTGTACCAGTATACAAGTCTGGTCTAGCCAGATTTGTAAGGTAGAATTAGGGTAATGGTAGTGGGTGGGGGGGCATTAACGAACTAGAAGAAAGTTGTGTGTTTCATTGGTGCTATACTACACCCTGACTGGCTCTTCTTTTTCTAACAGGGGGTATCCAATTGACTACTGATGGGCTTTGTGTACCCACTCTGTCCTCCCCCTCATTCCCACTGATATGCTTTTTTATTTGTTTGTTTGTTTTGTTTGGGGTCTTTGATGCCTTATACCTTATCCCATAGACACCTCATGATCACACAGGCTGGTGTGTTTCTTCCATGTGGGCTTTGTTGCTTCTCAGCTAGATGGCTGAGGTAGTTAGTTTATTGTGCCAAGCTGGCCAATAAACACATATGTGGTTTTAAAGGGTGGAGGAATAAATGGCTCGCTGAGCCTCGCCTTTCTAGTTCTCGGGGCTCTTGCTTTCTGATGGTCGGACCAGGGTGAAGCTGCCTTAGCCAGTTCTCTGCTTCAGCTTGCAGGGCTCACTTCCTGGGAGACATCCTTGAGAAGAGGCCACATGGATCTATATTGATGCAGGCCTGGGTGCTGGAGCAGCCGTGTGGAGACCCTGGTCAAATGCTGAGATGCTTACACATTCACTGACTCTGATTTCCTCCTGAAGTCGGCATCATTGCATGTGTTTTGTGAGATGGAGGAGGACTTTCTAGACTGGTGTTGGAGATATGGGTTAATGGGTTAATGTTGGACTTGTGGGCTTGGGCAGCACTGGTTTGGGATGTTTTCTTGATGCACACTTAACCTTTATATAACACTCTCTCTTATACCTGAGTTTCTGTGGATTTGTTTCTCTAAAGTACCCAGACTAACACAATGGCCACATTTTTTATCTTCGAGCTTTTAAGATACCAGATGTTCTATCTCTTGATAGATGGGCAATATCAGCTTTCTTCCACACATTTGCTTATGCACCTGTTTTGTCTTCTGCAATCGTGTCAGGGAAGGTGAGCATCACATAGTACTGTGTTAGTAGAATAAATTGTTCTTGTGCTGAGGGAGTACTTGAGTGGAGGCCCAATGTTCATCTGCCACCTTAATGCTTTATAAATATATTCCCCTGTGATTGTCGATAAATGTATTTACATATATACATGCCTGTATTTAGACCTCTATAATTTAGATCTCCTATAGCTTCTTGTGGGGAAAAAAAATCAATGAACACCCTGAAATGGTTTTCATTATGTTTTAGGTATACATTTTAATTTCTCAATAGAATGCATAAATCAAAACTTTTAAGAATCACTGCTAGAAGTTTTTCCAAGAAGAGTTCAGGAGGTACAATTAAATTACATCTAATATCATTGTTTTCTTTCATTGACTTAAAAAAACTATAATGGCAGAAGAATTTTGGAATGCTCACAATCTAATCTAAAATAATCTTCTCCTAAATTCTTTCAATACAGTGACTGGGAATAATGTACTTCCTGAAAACAATGCACAAATGACAGGGAATGCACAGAAAATTTATTTTAATCAAAATGAAGGCAGGCTACATCTAATCTTATATGGTTTCGTGCCTTCTCTTCTGACTATTTAAGCATCTGGACAATGTGGTCTCTCAGATTCATCACAAACACATCACTGTATGTTACCACTCACTGGCCTGAACATGTCACAGCAAAAAAAGGCATTACTTTAGCTTATAAAAGAAATCCAAACATTAGCATAAATGAAAATGACATTTGGGGAGTGGGTCATAAAATTGGCTGTGAATATGATTGCCAAATACTCTTCCAACTCAGCACAAAGAAGGATATAATCCCGTTTCACATTAAAGTATCATGTAAAATATAGAGATTGTGAACAATTTTCTGTAGTTTAGTCAGGAAATAGATATGGTAATGATGATGATAGCAGCAAGACAAAAGTTAAAACCAAAGACCCTACAAAAATGAAAAAAACATGAGAAAGAAAATACCAGTTGATTTGCATTTGAAAATGAGGGCAGGATGATGATGACAATAAGAAGAATCAGCTCTGGATAGAAATATCTAGAAATTTGAAGCATAGAGCATGATGCAAGGAAAACATGAATTTGTTTAAGTGATAGGGAACGTATCAGTGTCAATACTCTAGGCATGTGAACTGATATGGACAGGTATTGGTCATTCAAATCCAACAATGCTATGGTCTACTAGATCGTGAATGACAAATCAAAATGAATGGCATTACATTCATTGTGAAAACAATATTTAGACATGTATTCTGGAGTCAGTGGTAGGATAATATCCATATGCCTACAAAGAAGATCCATTAATAGAATTATCAATCAAATTCATGTAGAACATTTAATAACAAAGAATATGATGTTTTTACTACTTCTATGCCTGAAGTTGATCAAACATGCACTGATAATTACTAGTGACTGGAATGGGAAAGCTTGAGAGAAGAAGAAGGGTAAGCACATGGAAAAAAGTCTTGGCAATAGAAATAAAGATGGAAAGCACATGATTAAATTTGGCAAGACCAATAACTTACTCATTGCAAATATCTTTTTCAACATCATAAATGGTGACTATACGCATGGATTTTGATGGATGGACAACACAGGATTCAGAGAGACTAAATATGTGGAAAGTACTGAGAAAAGTTCACCATTATTATTCAGAT
The DNA here is from genome assembly GCF_050624435.1 of Tenrec ecaudatus. NCBI lineage: Eukaryota > Metazoa > Chordata > Mammalia > Afrosoricida > Tenrecidae > Tenrec > Tenrec ecaudatus. The sequence continues at coordinate 55,712,215 of NC_134539.1, read as the reverse complement.
AAAGATCGGAGCCAACTGCAATTATTCAGATGCAAGCTTAAGTTGAAGGTGAAAAAAATCTTTAAAAAGGCAATGTACAATATTAATGATATCCCATTTGGATTTAGAGACTATCTCAAAAATATATTAGACTCTTTGAATATTATGAAATAACCAGAAAACAACCTCCTAGTGAAGTAACATCTAAGGAATTGTCACGAAGAAATAAAAAAGACATTAAAAAGTTGAAAAAAAGTCCACAATGAATGACAGGAGCGACAGAAACTAGCTCTTGAATGTTGTGTGGGTGAAGTGAATGGATGAATCCAAGAAGTAAAAGTTACACAGAAGATTTCACAGGGAGACTTGAAAAGACAAATATTTTAATAAAATTTTCAAAATCCTGCATTTAGAAAATCAAAAGAGAAGAGCATGCTCAGAATCACCCAAACTAAAAGAACTAAAGAAAAAATTAAGTGAAGAAGAAAGAAAGAAAGCACAGTCTAAACAAACAAACAAACAAACAGAAAGGCCAAGTTTAAGCCATTTGAAGAGGTAGCCCATGTTCAAGAACCAATGGTGATGAAAAAAATATGTACGCTGGACCGAAGGCATTGGCACAAACAAACACGCAGAGCATTAACTGAGCATTGATTGAGATGTTTCAAGAACAAGTTATGATTGCGCAACTCATTTTAAAGGTGATTTAACCATTATGGGGCTCGAGGGGTGCTCTACAATAGATGTGGTGGTGATTGTGCAATTCCCCTTGATATGGTTGAATTATTTAATTATTCAATTGTGTGACAGGTAAATTATGTGCCCATAAAACTTTTGGAAAAGCCCGGCTGTCAAAAGATATAGCATCTGGGGTCTTAAATGCTTGAAGGTAAAGAAGCGGCCATCTGGCTCAGAAGCAAAAAAGCCCACATGGAGGAAGCACACCAGCCTGTGTGATCCTGAGGTACCAAAGGAATCAGTTATCAGGCATCAAAGAACAAAAAATCATATTATTGTGTGCTCACCTCCCTGATACGACCGTTGAAGACAAATGGGTGCATAAGCAAATGTGGCGAAGAAAGCTGAGGGTGCCCGGCTATCAAAAGATATAGCATCTGGGGTCTTAATGGCTTGAAGGTAAACAAGCACCATCTAGCTCAGAAGCAACAAAGCCCACATAGAAGAAGCACACCAGTCTGTGTGATCACAAGGTGTCGAAGGGATCAGGTATCGGGCATCATCAGGACAAAAATATCTTACCATAGTGCATGAGGGGGACAGTGCAGTATGGAGATCCAAAGCCCATTTGTAGGCCACTTGACATCCCCTTATAGAAGGGTCTTGGGGAGGAGATGAGCCAGTTAGGGTACGATGTAGCAACGATGAAAAATATAACTTTCCTCTAGTTCTTAAATTTTTTCTCCCTCTCCTCCCCCCACCATCATGATCTGAATCCTACCTTGCAAGTCTGGGTACAGATGGGAATTGGAAACACAGGGAATATAGGGTGGATGATCCCCTCAGGACCAGTGGTGTGAGTGGTGATACTGAGAGGGAATAGGGAGGGTGGTTTGGAAAGGGGGAACCGATTTCAAGGATCTATACCTGACCTCCTCCCTGGGGGACAGACAACAGAAAAGTGGGGGAAGGGCAGAGAAAGATATGACAAAATAATAATTTATAAATTATCAAGGGTTCATGAGGGAGGGGGCAGTGGGGAGGAAGGGGAAAAATGAAGACCTGATGCCAGGGGCTTAAGCGGAGAGCAAGTGTTTTGAAAATGATGAGGATAATGAATATACAAATGTGCTTTACACAATTGATGTATGTATGGATTGTGATGAGTTGTATGAGCCCCTAATAAAATTATTTAAAAAAAAACTTTTGAAAAAATAAAAGAAATGGATGCAGTGGTAGAAGTGCTCACTCATAATACCAAGATATCTGGAACACAGCCACCTCTATAACTGCCTGGAAGAGATCCATATTTGTTCCCATTCCAAGGAGAGTTTATTCAAATAGAATGGAGCATTTATGAAATAATAATCAGTAATATTACACTGGAATAAAATTTTGCTGAACATAATTTAAAAAGTGTTGCAATAGAGCATTGTCAGGAAGCAGCCAGAAATTCAAGCCTGATACAGGAAAGGACATGGGATGAGCGCATTGCTACCTTAAAATGCATCTTGGCTCAAAACAGAGAATACCAAAAAGATTTCTAACTATGTTTTATTGATTATGCAAAGATATCTGACTGTGAGATCATAAAACACGTTCGATAATTTTGCAAAAAAATGTAAATTTCAAAATACTTCATTTTGCTCATGCAGGATCTGTACGTAGACCAAGAGGAAGCTATTTGAACAGAGTATATGGTTTCAAATTAGAATTAAAACTTTAGGCTTAAAATTCAATGAATGCTGTATAAATAATCCAGAAATCTGGATAATATGTGGAAGAATACAGCCTCGGGATTAGAGACAGACTAATTAAAAGCCTGTGAGTGATGCATTGACCTGCTGACAGTGCAGAAGACTTGAATCACTTACTGAGGAAAACCAAAGACTATAGACTACCATATGGATTACACCACAACGTGAAAGAAACAAAAATCCTTATGACTTGACCAATAAGCAACAGAGTGATGAATGGAGAAATAATTGATGCTATCAGTTATTTTATTTTACTAGAACCCACAATTATTCCCCCATAGAAACAGTGATTAAGAAAACAAACAATTATTTGAATTGGCCAAATCCACTGTGAAAGACTTCTTTAATGGATCAATCAATAAAGATGTCCCTTCAAAGACTAAGGTGTACCTGATTTAAGCAATGATATTTGTAATCACCTCATCTGCCTAGCAAACTGAACAATGACCCAAGAGAACATTGACATCTCTGTGACTATACCACAGGAGCCAGAATGTGGAATTGTCTGTCTTGGAAGAAGCATAGCCACAGTGTTTCACAGAAGGAAGAATGGGGAAGACTCCAAGTCATGTATTCTGTTAGGAAAGGTGCACTTTTGAAGAAGGACACCATGCTTGGTAAAGCATAGGGTCAACAAAAATGGAGAAGACCGTAAGTTAGATGGATGAGCACAAAGGCTGCAAGAATGGTTTCAGACATCATGGCCTACTAAGAGGATGCTGCGGGACCATTGGGTCTTCCTGTGTACTGTAAGTAGAGTTGCCTTGACTAGCCATGGACAATGCCTAACAACAATTATCTCGGTAGGTTGTAGTATTCCCATTTTGCAGGTCACAATAAAAAGGCTTTGAGAGAGGGAAGCCACTTGTCCAAAGTCAATCACATTACCAGTATCCCTTGGAGATAGAATTAAAAACCACATCTTTCTCAAGGTCTAAGTATATCCAATGTCATGTGCAAATTCTCAGCATTAAAACAAACAAAACACACATTTAATAAACTCTCCTTGGTAGCCACATGTCACATCAACTGAAAAATCTTTCTAATGGACTACATAATCTCTGCTTTGTAAAAAATGCTAAGATACAGTAGAGTTTGCAAAGGTAAAATAAGAGTTTTCAGTCTTAGAGAGTGATTGAAAAGTACTTAACTGCTTGTTACACTGCATAGAAAATGAGTACAGTGTAAGATATATATATATATATATATATACATATATATATATATATATATAATTATAATAGTATAAAAGATCAATGGTCCAAGATACTGTTTTAAGGAAAGAAATTTGGGTAAAGGTAAATGTTGAACCCCAAATAAAAATGGCATCAAGACATGAAGATATCATTTTAGTTTGAGACAACATTTAGTTTGGGACAGCCTCTGTTGCAGGCAGCTGTACAGAGGCCCAGGTTCCTACCACGTTCTTGCTCATTCATTAGTCCTGCCCATTGGAGTTGATCCACAAGCTCATCCATATTCCAACTGGCAGAAGAGGGAAGACAGTAAGCCAAGTTAAAGTGCCTTATTTAAATCAAGCCAGGTAAAAAGCATACGCATCACTTCTGTCCACATTCTATCAGTAGGAATTTTCATGGCCACACTGGCTACAAAACACTGGATTAAAGAATCCCTCCCTGAGTAGCCATGGGCTCAGTTTGGATCCCATAATTGTAAAGAAAAGAAAGAATCCCTGGTGGCGCAGGTGCTTAAGCTGTTAGCTGCCAGTGGAAAGGTTGGCAGTTCAAACCCACTCAGAGGTACCTCAGAAGAAAGGCCTGGAAACCTGCTTTTTATAAGGTCAGTCATGAAAACTCCATAAAGCGTATTAATACCGAGTAGCACATGGAGTCAGACCGCGTCAAAAGTGACTGTATGGCAACTGCTTAAGGGAGTGGAACATGGGATGTAAAGGAAAATGAGATGGTATTGCAAATACCAGAAATCTTCAAGGCATGAAAACTTGACATGAGTCTGACAGACAGTTTCCATGTAGGTAGATAAACGTTGCACACTCTTGTCAGTGCAGTTCATTATTCTCAGTGAGTATAAATTATCAAACTATTTGAAGATGCTACTTGTGGGCCTTTGTTGTACTCTCAGTAAACAAGTAGAACTGCGACTTAAAGGTATGGAGTCAACGCAGATGGTGCCACATACTTTTAGTCTATTTTTAACCCTTTAGTAACATACAGGGGATGAGGAACTCCCAATGTTGCTGGACTCCCATATATGCCTCTAATAACCTACAAGCTACTGCTTCATAAAATTATATTACTGATGGGTAATTAAAAATAAATAAAAGTACTTTAGTTAGACAGCAAGGAAAGTTCCCTAATTAAAGAGAAGTGAGTGACTAATGCTTTCATATTGGAGGGTACATATTCTCTCTGGTTAGAGGCTTTAAGATTAATGGGACAATAGCAAATAGACTATAAAATAATAAGAAATGATACAGAATTTATATGATGGAGACATCAGAGTTTCTTCCATTAAGTTTTAGAGTTATAAGATTGACACACAGAGAGGAAAGTATCTATTTCACAATGATAAAATTTACTTTTTATTTCTCAATTGCTTTTTTTTCAAATAAAAAAAACACTTTTTAGGAACTGCTGGGAAATTTTTAAATATTAATGAAAGCAATAACAATATTTATAAGAAAACAACCATAAAGTAAATGAAAGAGCACAGCAATGAATTAGCATTTAATTACCAAACATTGCAAGAGAGAGCTAAATACTGCAGTGGTTTAACAAGCAGAGAGGGGAAACGTCTCAAGACTTGAGTGTAAATTCTGCCAAGGATAATCATTAGCCTTATGGGGCTCTTTGGGGATTTGTTTCCACAAATAAGAGTGATGAGCATTCTGTTCCTGCTAATTTAAAGGCAAAAACCTACCATTACATCTTAGCATCATTGCCAACACTCCAGGTGATTTATGAAGTGGAACTTCCTTTATCACATACATGATGCCTTTCTACTAAAGTTTAAGAACCTAAACTGCATGGCTGGATACGTCCCTAAAACTCACTGAGTCCCTGTGCCTTCATTCTGTAAAATAGATACAGATATGCCATGTAGTGAATGGGGTAGTGAACAGACTTAAATACTTTCAAATCTATCAAGGCTCCATTAAGGAATATAATCTCTCCAATATAGACTCTCCAGAATATAATCTTTTCAATTTAGAATGTTTTTGATAGAGTAAGACAATTTGTTTTTAGAAACCGCTCAAAGTGCTGGTCAAACACACTTCAGCCAAAGCTCTGGTTCAGGTTTTCCATGATATAGCCGACTAGGATACCTGGGGAACTCAGGGATCACTACCATGTGACTGGATATTCCTGGAGTTCCTTCGGGGGAGGTGGCATTTGTTTATACTGCACTTTAGTCATTAACAGACACAGAACCGGTGTCTGTCAACCTCTTTCCAAAATGGGCATCACCATTTCATGACCTGCCAGTCTTTGACTAATAAGGTCTCTTGGAAACTTGAGTTTCCTCGCTCATATATAGTAACATTAGGACAATTTTATAGGGATTCTGTAAGGATTTAGAATAATACTTACTTAAAGTGTTTGGTGAATTATGTGTTCTTTAATAACCACCAAGGAAATGCTTGTTGTGATCATTTAAATTCTCATTGACAGAGACTCTTGTCTAGAGCTATCCCAACAGAAAGATGGAACCCCGGGAGTACTCAAGTCAGGTGAGAAATTCAGTCAATTTCAGGGTGATGTCTTAAATTTTAACAGGCCTCCTTTATATATAAAACATGCATTTCATTTGTATCTGTCTTGCTCAGTAATCCCAGCTTCTCGGGAAATTGGTCCTTTCTCTGATATATGAAGCACTATCTCTGTACAATGATCATGCTCACAATTACATACCTTAATTACATGTGATACAACTATGAGATTCAGGAGCGGGCAATCCAGTCACTTGCATTGCAATGTCGAATTGGGACAGAGAGGCTCTTAGTTGGGATCCCCAACATTTTGAAAGTTTTAATTTGGGGTATGGTTGTTTTTTCCACCACAAAGTACAGGATTCTGTTCTGAAATAATTTTTTAAAAAGCATAAATGCGGTAATAAAATAAGGAGAGTGTCATGATGATGTTAAAGATTCTACCAATGAAAACCACCTGAGCACTTTAAAATTTCCAAGTTCAAATCATACACCTGACCAACTAAATTACAGTCACTGGGGATGAATCATAGGTATCATCATTGTGTTTGTCAATATCCCTGGTGGATTCTAATGGGCATGCATATTTGAGAACCATTGTTCTAAGCCTTGCTGATGATCCATTTACAGAATTGATTTATATGAATCATGTTTATACTCCTGTAACAAATTTCCTGATTTTTACTCTCTTAATATTTTTAGCTGAAATAATATCAAAAGAAGACTCTATTTAAGGAAGGACTTGGAAATTATGTAATTGCCCAAGATAAGAATTTATATGAAAATAAAATTGCACAAACTCAGGTAAAAGGGGGCAGGATTTAAGTATTCATTCAATTTTTCATTTATACTTACCTATTACCAAATGAAAACAAGAAACAAAGAAAACAAATGTTACATTCAAAAATATATAAAATGTTACAATATAGAATTGATAATATGGTGAATCAGAAATGAATATAAATCATACATCTGTTACTCATATTCTGTGCATTCATCTGTAAGATTACTCAATTATATTTCTTTATGTCAAAAGCAATCAAATTCCTTAAAGGCCATATAATGCAGACATCCCCTACCTGCATTAGGTTTACGTGAAGAAAAGACAATGCAGACAAAGTCATGAAGGGAGTAAAGCATAATGACACGGATGGACCCAAGTCTTTGGTTGTGGCTTTACTGATGGGGTCTTGGCGGACAGGTCATGATTCAAAATGAGAAGAATCCACTGTAAACATCAATTAATCATTGTTACTTGGAATGTACAAAATATGAGTCTAGGAATATCAGAAATTTCCAAATAGTGAAATGGAACACTTCACAATGAATATCCTAGGCATGTGAGTTAACAGGGACCAGTATTGGCTTACTGTACCTGGAATGATAATATTTATAAAGTACATTTCAAGTTGGACCTGAGGTACAAAGCTGTCTCTGGTAGAAAAATATCTATCATCATGCAAGGAAATCCAGTCAATACAATTAATACACAGATGTAGACATCAACAACTAAAACTAATGACTGAGAAACTGAATAATTTCACCAAATTATGTAATGTGTAATTAATCAAGTGTGTAATCAAAATACCTTTATAACTACGGGCGATTGGGATGAATCAAAGAGAAAGGAGAAACAAAGAGGAAGGAGAAGTTGTTTGGAAATATGGATGTGGTGATAGCAGTGAATCTGGAGATTTCAAGACAGAATTTTACAATACCAACAACTACTTCTGCGAAAATATCTCTTTTCAACCAAACAAAATGTGACTACACACATGGATATTGTCAGATGGAATCCATAGAAATAAAATGGACACATGTGTAGCAAGAGTCTACGGAGACTGTAGTGCTTCAAGGGCTAGGCAAATGTCTTCGGCTCTGTGGATCACGATAAACCATGGATAGTCTAAAACCAAAACACGTTGCCGTAGAATTGGTACCAGCATACACGGTCGACTGTAACTGCTCCGGAGGGTTTCCTAGGCAGTAAATCTTCACTGGAGTTAAAAAAAAATCTCACCTCTTAAAATGGTCACTGATAACAATATTTTTCCAGATCCAACATATTTCTCTCCCATTGAGAAGACAACTGTGGATCCAGGAGCAGGTTGTGGACAAGTGCATTGCACATCTGATGTTTCCCATCATGTGGACTTACTCCCAGAGTCAATCTAGGTAGGGTTTCAGGGTGCACCTCCTGTCCTTTTAGCTACACAATATTGTGAATTCTCTATTCATTTTCAATGCTTAGACTCTACCTAAACGTTTGTCCGACTTGATTAAGAGATTCAGCATCATTCACCAAGTTCCACGCACCGGTCATCCAAGGATGCATCTTTTAGGAGAGCTTGATAAACTCATGATTCCAAGGTTCCTTGATTCCATTTATCTGCAATAGATAGTAACAGTAAGTTTCACAAACATCACAGATAATCTTGATTCACATGGAACCCGTCCTCGACTTAGAGATTCAGTTCAGTGTCTTGACTACCCTTTGCCTTTTTGTTTTCTAGTCTCACCTTCAGGCTGTATTTGTTGAATATTTATTACTGTATACTCCTGATACTATGCTAGGTACTTTCCCGTAATCAGTTTTCATACACTTATATAAATAATAGTAAAAATTTAGAGATATTATTTCCCCCATTTTAAAGAAAAGGGGACAAAGACCCACAGATTTTTATTCTCTAAATGAGTACCAAGGGTACAAATATGAAGGTTTTAAATAAAAATAAAGAAAACAATAAAAAGATGAAGCCTGGGTATGTAGGAATTCAGGTAACACAGGTATTTTTCATAACATGGAGTAAACTAAGGCAGTGAATAGTTCATGCCTCAGTTTCTCCATTGTCAAGTTAGCAATGGCATTGGTTTAAATGAATTTAGAGCATTTCAGGGAAACATGGCTCCCAGGAGCAAAATAAGATTAGCATGGCAAGAAGCATAACAAATTGATCAAACTGCTGGTCAGACACCCAGAGTTCTCACAAAACATCATCTAGCTACACTAAATGCCAATCAATGAGGATTAAGTGGATTGAATTTTCCTTGGAGAAACGTGCGTTTTTAAAATGAAAAGGAAAAGGCTTGGTTTAATAGCTCCTAAGAGTTTTGCAGACACATGCTCAGAAAACCAGTCATTTCATAAACCTTGTATTGGCATGGAAAGCATTTAGTTCAGAATCATGGAAACATTGAATCTAAAATCTGGAAATAGCATTGTATATGAATTATTATGATAATTAAAATAAAGCAATAAACATATCCTGGATATATGAAGGCAACAAATTATCAGATTATTTCCTCAAATTTCTACTTTATGGAAAGATATTTCAATGAAGCATATGAGACACATATGAAACAAAACTATATGGTCTAGCATAACATTATATATATTTATTTGCATAATTGAAAATTAAATAATAACATGATAAATCAATACTATTCCTTAAATTATCTCAAATTCAAAACAGTATCAATTTGGCAGCCATCAGATGTCTAGCTGGCAAAGGGTAAGTCTATTATAATTCAAGCCATTCCATTGTTCTTGGTCATCCTCGGGCTATTGAATGTAGAAAAGCAGACCACGCAAGGACAGAATGAAGTGAAATTGTTGAGGCCAGTAGGATTGTGGGCATCTAAGCTTTGATTGGTCATAATTAAACTGAAATCATCTGTGCTATGATCAGTTATTGGGAGAAATGTTTAATTAACCCAAATGTCCAGATAGCAAAGACGCAGTGAGGTACAATTACCCAGACATTACATGTGGCTTTTCCTTAGATTTGTCCTCCAGTCTTCATTGCCCTGTCTGGCTCTCTAGTCTGATCTCTTGATTTCACAGAGAATCTTTGCCACGTACTGCTCTAACTTGTAGACAACTTCTCGTCCAATGACTCTAAGGAGTTTCAGATCATAGTCTGTAGCTATCATTTAGCTATTTATCTCGTGACTAGAATGTTTCTACCTTACCTTTGTTTAAGGTTCACACCCAATAACATCAATCCATTTTCATAAACAGGTAAATCAAGATTTAGATTGTTCTCTCTGTGAAAGAAAGACGAGAATTTCTATTTCTGTGAACAATTACAATATCAGAAACCCACAGAAGTAGTTCTACCTTGTCCTATAGAGTCACTGTGAGTTGTAATTAACTATGGCAGTGAGTTCCTTTATTTTTATATAGACATTGATTCTTCTGGACTTTAAGGGGGCATCCTAGAATGTCTCTGTGAGTAAGGTTAGCATATTTTCTCCCCTACAGTCTAAGAGGAAAGATAGAAAAATGAGACAACCTGTTAGTGTGGAAAGCAATCTTCTTCAAGGGGCACAAACAAGAGGTCCTCAATGTACTCTTCCAAGATCACGAGGCGCCCTGAGGCTGATATTTAATGCGAGACTGAAGGTCAGGGAGATGGAGGGGAAGCCAAAAGAGGCGTTCGAGTAGTAAAAACAAGCGCATCTTCACAACTAGAAATAAAAGATAACCAATGAATTAAAAGCAGAGAAGAAAATTATTCATGGCTTGGAGAAAAGACAAAGGTAGCCTAGAATGATGTCAGAGTCGTTGTCAGGCAGAAAAGCTAGAGGGGCCCTTCAATAGATCTTAAGGAACTTAGACTTCATTCGGAGAATTGGAAGGGTCTGAATAAGGGTCTTTTTGCAATATTAACTATGATAATGTTTAAAAATTATTTTGAACAAATCTGTTCATGTGGTATAAACTAATGAAATGCATCTTCCTCTCTGATCCTGTATCTAGCGCTATGGAAATCGATCCTAACAAGTGTCATTGTGAAAGAAGCATCTCTTGGAAGGCTGGTTCTATCTGATGCCCTGGGTTCTGCTAAAAACAACAATGGCTCTGGACTCAGCCCTGCCTTTTCGTCAGTAGTCAGGTGATCTTACTGGGAAGACCGAGGAAGAGGCAACTCTGAACAATAATAATCCCCAAGTGACACACTTCTTGACTTACCTAAGCAGGCAGAAAAGACTGAGGCTGGTACCTAGAAATAGATAGTTTATATTTCATGCCAAAGACCACTGAGGGTAAGTAAAAATCTAAGACCTATCATCCATCATCTATCCAGACAATTGTCTGCTCTTGACAGTTTATGCTTAGACCAAGGACATATGGCTGCAAGGCTTGGGAGTTGGGGGCAGGGGCAATTCAAGCTTCTGTGTCCGTAAAGGTGAGCTTTAGCCATGAGACCTCCTTAAGTTTCGCTTCTTCTACAGCAACTTGCTTATTCAATAATCATGAGAGATTTTCTGAACTCATCTGCATGTTAACGTGCATTGAAATACTATGACACCATGTACTTCCAACGGGGCTTTTCAGACATTAGGCTTTGGTGAATTTGTTTCCCAAAATGAGAGTCCCAAGACCTGCATCAATGAGAACAATTTGATTATTTCAATATACATATTGCGACCCAATACTATAGTTCATTAAAATAGACTTCCTTTATTCTGATTATCAATAATTTCTAGAAAGAATTGGTATGTTGGAAAAAGAGTCAGAACATTTGAGCCTAATGGAATATTTGAACTTAATTATCTATGCCATTTTTGCGAAGTCCCTTTCTTCTCTCCTGTGGGCTACAGTTTCCTTTCCTAAATATCGAGAAACAACTTAGATAAAATGTGAGGGTTCCGTCTACATTCAAATCTGGGATGAAGCTGATGAAACCCCCTTGAATGCAAAAGAAATGCATGCTTACTTTTCATTTAGAGTGTGCTTTCTGGGGAGAAATTTTCTTTTTACTATTTTATGTTAAACCATTCTTTTGTGAAAAATTCATTTAAATCACAGTCTTCCTTTACCTCAGGCCACTAGTCCCTTTAATATGAAATATAGATCCACACACACCTTTTTGAGAGAATGATTCTTAAAGGAACATGAAACGGTGAGTGGGTCGCCCAGAGATATCTATACACGGTCTCTGGTTTGTTACTTCATATTCCAAGAAGTCCACTCATACTCTGTCTTCCTTCAAAAAAAAGTTCACTCCATTCACTAGGGAATCAATTCACTAAATTTTTGCAGTCTATCAATCATTAGTCATACACTTGCCTAATTATAAGAAAGAAGACAAATGGGTCAGTTCTTTATTTAAGATTGTGTCTTATTACTGGATGGGCTCAGAGCCCAGAAAAGACACATCTGAAAACAAGTAAAAGTGAAGCAGAATGGCACTTGCTGTCATGCTCTAGACGTCAACAAAGGGAATTGACCTCCTATCCACAGTCACACAGCTCATAAATGGTAGAGTTCGGAGCCCTGGCTTGTTGGCTTTTTGCCCAATACGCCTGTCCTTTCACCTAAAGATCGCGAAAGTTGATAACCTTTGTGTCCTGCTTCTTTTCCACTCAAGGACGTCAGGGGCTTCAGAAGACATTCGATGGTCCTTGACTGGGAGCATTAGGACACCAAATTACGCTGACATGCTCCATAAATCACCAAATGAGTGAGATCCAGACAGAGGGGCCGTGTGAACAGGACATGAAGAATGACAGGCGCTGAGATCAGGTTGGAGTGTTGCAGGCTACAGATGGAGGCACATGATCAGCATGCAAGATATTTCCCCTTTTTCTCACCATGTTTAGGAAGGAAGAAGGTAGAAACGGGTTCTTCCAGTAAGTCAGGAAGGAGACTGTTTTAAAACATTGACTCTGATGGACTGTGATAAGAGTTGTACGAGCCCCCAATAAAATGATTTTAAAAAATCAGCCACAACACTGAAAAAAATGGTGAAGACAACAGATATTTGTGCTTAAAGAATTCCAGAAGAAAACTACATTGACTCTGGAGTCAGTTTCTAGGTTTAAATCCAGATTTGCCGCATGCTTTGTGATTTTTAATGCTTCAGTTAATCTTTTTTAAAGCGACTTTGACGGTTAAACCTACATATTTAACAACATAATATTTGATATATTTAACTTAGCTCTTAGTAGAGTGAGTGATCGAAAGATGTAAAATAAATCATTATAATTTCAATGCCTATAATATCTCTTAGACCTCATGTTACAAGATTGCATTGGAGATGAAGTTAGAGAATGGAGGAATAGATACCACATTGTGGAGTTTTTCACCACTAGTATTATTTATTATAATTTCTAGGGAGTGATGATAAACTTTTTGAAAGACCCTATTTTCATCAGTTTTGTGATAGTTAAGGTTTATTATGCCAACCTGACTGATAAACTCATGTGGGGTTAATTGAAAGGCAGAGATAAATGACTCAGTGAGCCAAACCTTTCTAGTTTTCGGGTCTCTTGCTCTCTGGTGGTCGGACCAGGGTGCAGCTGCCTTAGCCAGTTCTCTGCCTCAGCTGGCAAGGCTCACTTCCTGTGAGACATCCCTGATGAGAAGCCACAAGGACTTAGCCTGATGCAGTCCTGGGTGCTGGAGCAGCCCTGTGGAGACCCCTGCCAGCGCTGAGAGGCTTACACCTCCACTGGATTCAAAGACTTTCTACCCACTGGCCTGTGATCCTCCTGCATTCGGCGTCATTGAGTGTGTTTTGTGAGTTTGAGGAGGACTTTGTAGATTGGTGTCAGACATATGGGCTAAGTTGGACTTATGGGCTTGGACCAGACTGGTTGGGATGCTTTCTGAATGTTCACTTACCCTATATATAAAACTCTCTCTTATACATATGTGACTTTCTGTGGATTTGTTTCCCTAGGTTAACCAGACTAATACAAGTTTTATGGTTGCTTTTAAATTATCTATAAATAGCTTTAAATAAAAAAATTGAAATTAAAAGTGTGTACTCTTTGTTTGGAATGACACTTAAAACTTAGAAGGTAGGAATGCAACAAATCCTCACAAAATTCTATGAAGCAGATTATCTCTACTTCTTCAGTTAAAGGAACTTTAATGATTATAAGGATGCAACTTGTATCTAGTTGTGAGTCTGTCCTATGCAATAGCTGGTATTCTAGCACACCAGACCTGAGAAATATTTCCCTGGCATAATCAGTGCCTAAGGCAATGCCATAATTTGAATCTAGGGTACCAAACTCTTTGTGCTTAAAGGTTCCAGAAGTCTTACAGATCATGATATCTGTTAGCCTCTGTGCATTGTAGTTTCTGTGCCAAAGAAAATGCTCTCATTATTGCAAATATCCTCATAATTTATAAAATGCATCACCTATGATTCAAACCAAGGAATAATGTTTATTCATAAAAGGAGTGATATTAAATATAGGGAAACTAATTGGAGACTAAGTCCTTGGAAATAATGAAATTTGAAATACCAAACTAAACTCACTACTTTCAAGTCAAATCTTACACTGCAGTACAGGCTAGAACATTCCCTGTTAGTTTCTGAGACTATAACTCTTTATAGGAGTAGAAAATCTCATCTTCTTCCTGTGGCCTCGAACTGCTGACATTTTGGTTTGCATATAGGCACTTGTGTTAGACAGGGTTCACTAGAGAAACAAAACCGGGACACTTATGAATATATCTCTATATCTGTATCTGTATCTATATCTATCTCACAGGAAGAAACATACAGCTAATTAGTCCACAGAGCAGTACAGAGGGCTCAGCTCAAATCACTTCCCTGAGACAGTTAATACATTTGCAGTCCTTCGACTCATAAGGGCTGCTTGTGTGCAAGTCAAGGAAGCAGACAGCTCTACGTCTTCTGTAGAACAATACAAGCAGTCTAGCAACAGGCAGCAAATGGCAAGACAGGTCACCAATAGCCATATGACAGGGTCTGAGAGTCCCCAGTTCAAGTGATGTATACACCATCAGTGTGGCGAAGCAGGTCTCAAAGGAACCTCAAAACTATAGTGACACAGTCCACAAGTTGGGTGTCCCACAGGTAGTATAGCTCACAAGTTAAGGCAGAGAACTAGCTAAGGCAGTAGCACACTGTTCCGATCATCAGAGAGCAAGAGACAGAAAGGTGAGACTTGGCAAGCCATTTGTCTCTTTGCCCTTCAATTACACTGCAAATGTATTAATCCCACATGTGTTTATTGGCCAGGTTGGCCCAATAAATCTATCACAGCACTGTTAGAAACAACTCCAGATATATTATTTTAGCTACCACTTGTGATTATTTTCTGACTTAGTTGCTGTGGTGTGCTGAGAATGGGTACAAGCTCATATAGTTAATCATTATTGGTGAGAAATAATTGTCTATCGCTATATATTTGATCAAGTATTTTTTAAAACACCTGTTAAGAATCAGGCATCCATGAGAAATTATAATCTGGAATATTCAGAGAATATTCAATATAGGGCTAACTAGGAGCTCAATCTTTAATGAAGGACATCTTGGTCACCAGGAATGTCTGCATACATTAAGAGCATTCATGCAAAGAGATTGAGAGATTGATCAACTAACTTTTCTCTTTTTTTATGACAAATGTTTTAAATACCCTTACTAATGGAGAGAAATGGATTTGACAAGATAATCTTCTGGGTCTCTTGGGATTTGGTAGAGAGTTTTTATTTGGAGTAATTGTTCCTTAATCTTTTATACTCTATTGTACTTAATGGATACTATATCATATGTTATCATTTTATCTCCCTATTCTAGGGTCCAAGGTACACTGTTATAATTAAAAATATATTGGTGGTAGGAATTTATTCTTCTCTTATATTTCAAATTATTGAGACAATGAAAGCAGAACAGGCCCAGCTAGTAGGGTATGCCTGATTGAAGCCACCAGTTTTGGTCGACCACACGGTCATATCCAGTGAGGTCAACTCAGATACAGGAAAGCAGGTAATGTCCAGAGCATGGAGGCAGGGGAGCCAATGAAACTATAATGGAGAGCAGGCTTGAGAATGTTTGATTCTTGGAATTCTTTGAAATAATTCACTTCTTGTTCGATTTGAAGCCCATAACTTTTTATATGAATTATTTGAAATTTTTAAACTGTTAATCATTTGTGTGAGTTTGTGGGTCTTATACCATATCTAATATAATGCACGAGTGGCTTTGAACTTAAAGGGTATTAGTTTATTAAATCCTTTCTTCTTAAACACCTTTGTACTCAAATATCTCTGCTGGTATAGTGGTTTAAGAGTTGGCCTGCTAACTGCAAGGCTAAAAGTTTGAATCCACCAATGGCTCTGATGGAAGAAGATAAAGCTGTCTACTCTCATAAAGATTTATAGTTCCTGAGCCCAAAGGGACAGTTCTACTATATCCTAGAAGGTCACTATGAAACATAATCGACTCCATGGTAGTGAGGTTTTTTTTGTTTTATTTTTTGTTGCATAATATTTATTTAGTTGATTAGATTTTTCTGTTGAAGGTTTGCACACAGTCAGGCCTAATCCACAGTTAATTGGGACACTTTTTAGGTCATCCACTATAAAATGTTCCTTACGATTAAATATTTAAATTTCATAATAGGTGTGTCTTTCAAATTGGTCAAGCTTGTTTGCAATTCAGATAGATTCAGAAGACTCCTAACGTTAGTTTTCCACATTTTTTGTTTCAAATTGCATCTTATTTGGAAAATCGCCCCATCATCATTATGAACAGGATGAATAGATTCTTGCTGAGGAGGTAAGTCACTCCTGTGGGAAAGAGACATTTATGACCTGGCATATGGTGAGCATTCTCTTCAGTGCTGGTGATAGGAAGCATTTCTTGGGTGTAATTCACAATTAATTGTGCCCAACAGTTCAATAATAATTCAGACACGAACAGATATGAAACAGTTTTCCTTTTGAAATTGGCTCTGTATTTTCCCCGTCACTCTCTCTTTGTCCTTGTCTATTTCCCCCTCACCTCTCCCCCACCCCACCCCCACTTTTCTGTCAATCTATGAGCTCCTTCCTTTAGCTTTCTATTCTCTTTCTTCATCTCATGGCGACTTGAGCTGTCTCTGCCATGCAGAGTTCTCGGTCTGGAGAGGCTGACCAAAGCACATCTCTGTGGTAGAGAGCAGGAAGTGGGCGGGATACGCCTATTTTCTGTGTGAATCAACATGAAATATATACACAGACACGATTACTTAATAGGTATGCTCCCCATTGTCTCTTTTCTAAATTTCCAGAGTGAGAAGGTTGGGAGTAGCTCAGAGGGAAGTTTCTTTCTAAGGGGTGAGAGACAACCAACCAATATTCGTTACTCTGTCTACAATCTGTTGTGGGGAGAAGAGCAAGTTCAGCAGATTTTGCAAAATTACCAACACAGCAAGAAAGGCAGGCAAACAGATTGCTCAGATGGCCTGACTCTTAATAACTAGATCTATCAAGACCCAGATTTGCTGCTGGCTGGGAGACTTCGAAGTGGGTCTGCTTTTAAATATTTGGATTCTCCAAATTAGGAAAAACCCTCTGAAACATTTAGTCATGTAACTACGCTTTGAAAGGCAGAAGGAATCTGCTTTTTATGTTGTCTTCAGCAGCATCCTTCCAAACTTCTCCCACTATCTGTCTTCTCATTTCTTTTCTGCTTCTTGTATCCTATCTAGGAAATGTATTGGTTGCCAACTTGTCCACTATTTGTATCTACCTGTCTGATCCCAACTTCTCTAAGTTCCATCATTTACATCAATGAACTCCTTCGCTCAATAGCTTCTCGTGGTTTCCATCAAGGAGTTTATCAGTAATAGATATGGAGATCAGCGGAAAATTTTAGGTGTATGCCTCTTCCTCCTGGCTATGTATGAGTTAGCTACATCACTCCAAATGATGCCACTGTTCCTGCTGCTATTTTATTTAAGTGTTGTGACCACACTATCACCTTGACCCTCCAGACCCGTGTGTGGTGACAGCACCCCGCTGCTGTTGTCATTGGGTTACTTTCTCAATGCTCTTTGGTCACCTTAACTCTTTCCATCTGATTGTTAATAGTCCTGGCACTATACTCTCCTCAGACACCCCTTTTGATTGTACCACTTTCCCTCTATTAGGACCATGACCAGAAAGATATAAGGATAGGGAATATTCAGGCATATGAAAATGCAAAGGTGCTTTCTTCGGCAGCAAAGATACTCAAATTTGAATGAAACTATAATGGTTTTGACATTAGATATGTGTAAATTTGAATTTGGGCTAATCTTATATGACAAGTCATATACATTCTATAAGACTATAAGGGAAAACAGTCATTTCAAAACCATATGCCTCTAACTAGCACTTAAAAATATCAAGAACACAGTAGGTATCTAGCTCTTGCCTTCCTTTTGTGACATACACAAAAAAGGAAGAGATCATGGTCTCATTGTAAAACACCTATTCATTATGAACTTTCAGCACCAGTCAGACTAAAAAATTTCAGTTTATGTAATGCATAGAGATTTCATTCACATTCATGTTTATCTACTATAGTACATACTACATAGTACATATCTCTATACTCCTCCCAGGAGCATAGAGGCTTCAGGAGGTCAAGTGTTTCACCCAAAGCCATACTTGGAGTCAATAAAATTAGGATTAAATCCAATCTACTTTAGACCCTATGTACCTCATAATTCCTATTTATGCTGCATAGAATACTAGTCCTAATGCTGTACCATGATCTAAAAAGAGAAATAATTATATGTATATAGTATAAGTACCTCTGAGAATTGAAAGGTATGTTATAAATTTATGGGCTTTGAGAAATTCTGGTGTAAGGAAACTGGTTAAGATCTATATTGCTTAAACTAGAATGTACCACACATAACTCATTCCAGTCTATTTTTTAAACTTACTCATAACTTCCTTTCACATTCTTTGAAAGTAATGGCCCATGACATACAGATTGGATTTCTTTGTTCCCGTAAGAATGTTTGAAAACAGGGGCACTTCTGTCTTACAGGGTTTATGTCTTTTTCTTTTAGAACATAGAATAAGTTTTATTTTGTTTAGTTTTAATCTCAGCCCTGATCCAATAATGGAAGAGGGATTATGACTCAACTTGGCTCAGGTTAAGTCCTGTCTACAATGTCAATGGTGGTGGGTCAGAGAGTAGACACAGGAAGAAAATTCTCAGCAGCACCAGTTCCTTCTGAGCATGCTAGACACCTTCAAAGGCATTGCATCATTATTTGTAAAAGGCACAACTTAATGATCCTGGGAGCCCAAGAAGACAACTTTTTGTTTGTTTATCTAGATATTTTTAGTTTCTCCAATGAAGAAAATATATACCTCAACCATAAATGATTCCTCTAAAATCAGCTATTTGACTTTTTCTCTCATTCAACAATTATCAATCATCATCATCAACAATGACAAACACACACACGCATACACACACAGTACTTGGCGCCTTAATCCTGCACCCAAATAAAACTCATTGCCATTAGTTGGTTGGGAGTCACAGCAACACCAAAGAACAGAGTGGAACCACCTTCATAGGGTTTAAAGGGTTAGAATCATTACCGAAGCAGATTGCCACAGCTTTCTTCAGTGGCATAACTGGTGGGTTCAGGCTACTAATCTTTCAGCAGCCGAACACTTAATCACAGTCTCTGCTTTCCACTCACTCCTTGCCAATAATACAAATTAGCCTTATTTAATGCACTTTTTACTTTAGTAATAACAACTCAAGGTTGGAGCAAAGACAAAGGAGTTAGTGAGTATTGAAAACTTATACATGACAGCTCCTTTACACTTCAATACATTCATTTATTTCATCATGTTCCTCAAATGAGAAAACTGAGGTTCAGCACATTTATGTCACTTTCCAAAGGTTCTAAAGGAATGACTGTGCATTACTCCTAGTCAGTGATCTATCTCTATCTATACCTATACCTATATCTATTTCATCTATATCTATATCTATCTATCTATATATATGGTATAGCGATTTTTTAATGCAACAATGTTGATGCCTAGATGCAATACTAAATGAGTATCCATGGGATGGAACAAATCATAAAACTGAAAAGTGCTTACATAGGAGCATGTAAAAGCGTTTTAAGAATGGGTAGTATATTGATGGGAGAAGGTGAGGCAGGACACCCATGCTAAAGGAAGCACAGGTGGCATGGCTGGCATGATATGTGTGGGACATCTCAGTTTGCTTGGATTTGTTGAAATATAGTGTGTAAGAAGGGTACAATTACACATAGAACTTGTGCTATAAAAAGGGTTCTGTTTGCAAAGGATCTTATAGATGAGGCTAAAGGGCTGTTTATCTGCAAATATATACACAAGTACTTCCTGTAAGCATGCTCCTTGAGGGGCAGTCTGCAGTGGGCCCCTGCTCCCTGCTGTTAAGGACAATGGACAGGCTGGAAGTCATCTTTTTGGTTCCTGTAGGTGGGATTTACACCCTACTGATAATGGTCCCTATGGAGATCCAGAGAACAGGTCAAAGTTAAGCTGCCATATTAAATCTAGGATCTGCCCATCTTATCACATGTATACCCCAATCCCTCCTCTTTCTGTTGTGTGTATATTCCTCTCATTGTTGTATAACCTATAATGCAACCCCTTCCTGTGACGTATGTCTTTACCTGTAATTAATGGGCTAGCACACCCCCAAAGGTATATAGGCCTGGGTTAGCAATAGAGATCAGCACTCACTCTCTCGGCTCCTCCCCACTCCTCAGTTCCATCTCCTCCCCTGTTCCTTTTCCCCTTGCCCTCTTTCCCTTCCTCCTCTCTCCACGTGGACCACGAAGCAGGGCTGAGGTGAGCATTGCTACCATAAAATGTGTCTTAATCCATTATTTGACTCTCTCTTGGATCTCTTATGCTCTAAGTGACTTTATAAATATATATATATATCACCCATACAATTGTACTTACTGAACCCATGATTAGTGGTGGGGGGCTGGCCCTCCCCAACTCACACTGCAACTTCTGAATAATGCAGATTGCATGGTTATCGTGAGAATCCAGGTGAATCTTAGGAAGGAGAAGTTAGTATTCTGAACTTGGCCTACAAGAAAAGAAAGAGAAGGAAGGGGGAAAGATGGGAGGAAGGAAGAGAGGGAGGAGGGAGGAAAGGAGGGAAGAGGGAAGAAAGAAACAAGGAAGAGTTCAAGGAATAAAATCAATGTGTGCTGCTGAAGGAAGTGGCCTTTGGCTGAAAATACACATCCATCCCAAACTAGAGCGCATAATCACTTCCTTAAAGATGATTAAGTCCCATTTGCCTTGACTGGAGAATTCACTTTGATCTTTGAACAAATGACCTGCCCACAATTAACGTTTTCTCAGGATGGACTCTGCAGAGTTTTTCCTAACAAACGCAAGGAGTTTCCTCTCGAATCATGCAGTTTTCCAAATACGTTTTCTTCAGGATCACTAATAGGAAGTACGTTTTCTTGGCTCAAACTCCCCAAAGGAGTGGTCAACGTAAGTGTTAGCATTGTTGCAGGACAGGCGCTATTGAACCCTCACAGGCCCTCGTACTCAGGAAGGGCTTGTGCAATCCCACTTTTGTATGCTAATTGATAATAGGTATTATTTTCAGCAGAGCTTTTTGTGAATTTTATTTGAATCTGTTACACTGTAAATTACAAGAAGGAAAGCATGACCAAAGATTTGCATCTGGATACACTCTTCCAAAGAAGGTCATTTGGAAAGTAACACAAAAACTGCTAAAAAAAAATTCAGTCTTTGGCTTCAGGTTTCCATATCACAAATCGGGGAACATTTTCATAACTGAGGTCCAAACGGTACAAAAGGGGGGAAAAAGAATAAAACTTTAAAAAAATTAATATCTCTATATTCATTCTCCCATATACTGTGAATCCATGCATTTGATGTAAAATTAGTATTCACTATGTATGTGATACATTGTCAGTATCTGGTGGTGCGGAGGGTAAAGCATTAGACTGACAGCTTCAAGTGTGTGGTTCAAACCCACTGGCTGCTCCACATGAGAAAGACGAGGGTCACTGAGCCGAGGAAGTCTCAGAAATTCCATTTAGGGTCCTTGTGTTGGATGACAGTGGGTTTGCTTTTATGGGGCTTATAGTACTTTGCACTAGACACTACTATGTTGAAATAAATATGATGTAAGTGCTGCCCTGAAGGATTTCTCCTGCAGAACTGAGGAGCTCTCCACCAACGTGACCTTGAACATACATTCCTAGAGACGATTGCGCCAGGCACTCTACCAGGTTGTCAGGAAGGGATTTTTTTTGTTTTTGTTTCTAATGCTTCTAGATACATAAAAAAAACATGCAATTTTAACATAACAAATGTCTTCATAGTTAAAAAAGAAAGAAAGAAAGAATTTCGCCATTAGAGTAAGCTCTCTGAGCAAAGGCCCTGCTAATTTTGTCCACCACAAGCCTCCAGACACTAACGACACGCCTGGAAAATCGAGGAGGTTCGGAGTGTAGACGAAGTTGAATATTGTTTTCCTTTCTTTTAGTAGAGGCAGGATAAAGCCTCCTCATGGGCCCATCAGAGAGCACGCAGGAAAATTAATCGGGGTGTACTTTGCCTCTTTGTTGGAGGCTCAACCAATGCCTGGATGTAAACAACACGAGAAAACATGATTCCCCTCTATGAGATTGGACAGCACCTAACAGCAATGATAGCCCCTAATTCAGAAGTCCTCGAAAGGTGTACAGTTTCTACTCTCAGAGTTTCTACTCCCTGATGGTTGGAGATTTGATTTCACCCAGCAATGGCTCAAAAGGAAGTTTGGCAACGTATTTCTGAAAATGAGCTACCGAGACTCTGTGGAGCACTGTTCCACTGCCGCACACATGGGGTAACAAGGAATCAGAATCAACTCCTTCTGTAAAGGTAACTCCCAGGAAAACCCCATGGCATAGTTCTCCTTTGCAGCAAGGGGGCTGTCATGGGTTAGAATGAGCAGGAATTAATTTTGTTTCTTTAACCAAATAAGGAGTTTACACATCCACAGACTTTTCATCCCCACTGTGCAACAATGACAATGGAGCAGCGTGTGGGACTTCCTTTTGCTGATGGAATAAAGATGCCTGTGATTGTGATGTGCTTCTTGAAAATGAACCTGTATAAACTTGAGTAGGTAAAAACTTGGAAAGCCACGTAAGGTAACGCATATACCTCACAGCATCGTAACAAAGGTGCTTTCTAGGTATTGATGCAGTGCTAGAATTTGGTAAGATGTCCCTCTGGACGATCTGGGGGAAGGGTTTTCAAATTCTATGTATTATTTTGGGGACCCCTTTTGAGTCCATAATTCTTTTAACATAAAAAGTTAAGACAGAGGGAGAAGTGATCCCCACCCCTCCTGCTAATTAAATGCTACGAGTTATGTTTGCTTTAGTAAGCACAGACTTTCAGACTTGATGAGAGTTCAGTTAACGAAAGACCGGAGGCTAAGTGTCCATATGGAATCTCATGTCTCTTTCCTTCAGTGAACACATCAGAAAATGGTATTTTACTAATCCAAAAATTTGACTCTGGGGAGAGAGATGCAAACATCACAGCAGAAACAATTCAAAGGTAAAAGTGATTCTTTCAATCACACCTTCCTTTGGTTCATGCACCACAGGAAAGCAGCCAGAAGGCAAAAGGAATCTCCCATGCCAAGGAAGCATTTGGCCAACTTAGAATGGATTCCTTTGAAATGTAAGAATGAAGTGGAGATAGCTGTCATTTTTTCTCCACCTTGCTCTTTAATATCCCTGAAGAGCAAGCTTTATACACACAGGATAAAATAGTTCAATGCTTTATACACACAGGATAAAATAGAACCCAGGAGGGAAGCAGCACACAAGAATAATATATTTATGCAACAGATTTTTAAATTTTAATGTGCAATTATACCTATTTCCCATTTTCCTCTTATAGTAATTATTTAAGGGAAACAAGTTGGTTCTTCATTAGTTTCATTTTTCTCTGAGGAAAACAAGCAGCAGATCATTTAGGGGATTCTGCCATTTTTCCCACACTGAACATGGGGAGCACTGAAGTTGGGACCGATTCCCCCAGAAGAAGCATGACCTTGGCCATTCCTCTGCCATTGAAAGGTAGCTAGATTAGAGCTAAAGGTGGACAGTCTCCCCCGAATGCTGGCACTAGTGGAAATCGACTGACAGGGCCAGTGTTTGTATAGAAATTAGGCACACTAATTAGACACTTATAAGAAAATCCAGGACAGAGCATGCACAGATTAAGGCCACCTAGGCCCAGGTAGAAGGGCCACCTGGGCACCAGCCACATGATATCACACAGGTACACCTGAACTCAGCCAATAAGATCAGACAATACCTTCAACCATGCCTCCCCAGCCAGTGGGCGAGGGGAGATAAATAGCAGACTGAGGGCAAGCCACTCCCTCTTGATCCTGTGCGCTCCTGCAGGTGAGAGGGTGAGATTCCTGTCCTGTGAGGGTGCACACGTGCCTGTGTGCATGCTTGCAGTCCACTCACTCTCTTGAGGTTTCCTGCTCTTGGTTCCGCATGCTTGCTTTCACTGCAGGTTCCCTACCAGGGGTCCTCAAACTATGGCCCACGGGCCACATGCAGCCCGAGGACATTTATCCGGCCCGCCCGGTGTTTTTGCCCCACTTTTTTTACTTCAAAATAAGATATGTGCAGTGTGCATAGGAATTTATTCATGGTTTTTCTTTTTAACTAGTTTGGCCCTCCAACGGTCAAAGGGACAGTGAATTGGCACCCTGTTTAAAAAGTTTGAGGATCCTTGTTTTGTTTCACGCAGTTTTCGTGCTCTCTTGAAGTGGTCATATTCAGTCACAAACAATTGTGCAGACCTGCCGACCTTACATGCTTTCCAGAGATAGTGTGTACTTTTGAGAAGATAAAACCTGAAACTTCTAGGCACCTCAAGATGGTGTCTCTCACTCCACCCACTGGTCTAACCATGTGTCTCCCCTACACCCCACCACCACCCCAGCTCGGTCAATTCTGGTTAGTTCCTATGGCCCCTCCTGGTTTCTCCAAGCATCCCTTGATAAGCCAGGTGCAAGGGAGTACCTTGTTTTCTCTGTTTTGTTTTTGGTGTTCGATCTTTGGTTTTCTGACTGTTTGCCAAGCTTTGGCCAAAAAGGCATTTGGAAGTAAGGTCATCGAATGAATGGCTAATCCTGTCATTCTGAGACCACTCAAGAGTTCCCTTGAGAAGAGCTGTGCCTCCTGCCTCCACACAATGGACGGGCCCACACCCCAGGCTCACCAAATCCCTAGGACAATTGTTCTGAGTTAATGTACACACAGCCAAGGATTCCAGTTTCCCTAGAGTTGGCTGCATTCCGATTAGCCATTAGACGGGTCCCCCTCCTCTTCCAAGGTCCTGGTGAGACCATCCAGTGATGGTCCTTGGGACACTGGCAATCTAACCTTTTCACTGTGTTTTTCTAGATGGGCAAACTGGAGTCAGTTTCCAGGGGAACTCTTTTGTATGGCCTCGTGTCTAATTGGTCTAGATTTGACACATAGATCCTAAAGAAGCACAAACCAGTGGTCTTCTGAAACTGCCTTGTCCTAGTACAGTCTAGGTGACGGGGAATCCTGGCCAAAACAAGGCACACTCTCTCTCACCTTCTCTGTGACAGCTGAGACTTATTTTTTGCAAGGGGATGGGAAAGTGGGCGGAATTCACTTATGTTCAGGCATTTCTCCTCATGAGAAACAGTAAAGACTTTTGTTCCAAATGGACCAAAGACCATAGATGTTTAACCATTGCCAATACAACCATTTACAATATAGACAAGGACCAAGAGGCTTGGGCTCAGGAGCAGAGAAGGGAAAGAAGCTAGGCATGCCAAAGTGTTGGCTGACCTTGCTAATCAGCACCTATCTACTGTCTCCTGGTTCCAAGACCCCTGCACAGGGTGCAAAGTTCCAGGTGTGTCGCCATGTGGGCCCTGGACAAAGGAATGTCCTTATAGAAATAGGCCTCCAGGAGGGCCGTGCCACCGTTGTAAACAAACTGGCCACTGGCAGTTCTCTGTCCTATGGGGAAGACCCAAGGGGAGAGTGGTCTGCTGGCAAGACTATAACTGCTAACTAAACTGAAGCGGCTCAGTCGGATGACCAAGCAGCAAAAGACTGCTATTACTGGTCTGGCCCCTGGTTGTGCATGAATGTTGCTAGGTAGACCAGTACATTTTTCCCCTACGTGGTGCTATCTACTCTCTCCAAGCATCCTTTCTCAGACTTGAAGCAGCAGCTTGGCACTTAGGAATAACTTGTCTATCATCTCCTCTGTGCTTAGAGAACACACTCCACAGAGCAAGTAGAGAGAATTAACCAACACTTATAACTACTTCCACCCCCTTGTGCCTTCCTGAAAATCTAGCTCATATAAAAACTTGGAAGGATATACCCAATTCCCAGCTCCACCTAGTCTGGAAAAGTCACAGTAACTCTCTCTACCCTACTGTCATTAAACTTTCAGGACAGAGAACATGGATCCCCCATTCACAGGTCAAAGCTGTGGAAGTTATTGGAACCAGATCCTGCAGAGTCATATCAAATGGAACAAGATAAGCACACATGTGACATGTGAAACATTAGGTGGCCTTAAGATGATGTTGCATTGGTGCCCTAAGACAGCTAAGTGCTATAAATAAAACTTTACCTTAAATCCACAACAATCTTTAAGCTAGTAAATACTATAACACAATGCCCGTGTTTAAAGTAAGCTTGCAGGCCATGTCTGTCAATCCAGTGTTAATACCTTCTGAGATTTCCTTTGAAATATTCCAGTATGAGACTAATCCACACGCCCATGGGCATTGCTATCCCACAGCTCTTGCCCTAGGCTCTCCTAAACGGTTCACCTGCTGTGTCTCTTCCAGAAGTCATCAAACTACCAACGACACAGAGTCAAGATTTCCAATCCCAGGATCACCAAGGCCTGCATCACATCAGCCCCATCCACCATGGGTCCCTAAGTGGATGCCAGCGACACTAAGAGAGTTGGAAGGGTGTAGTTCCAAAACCACACCAGAAGACGGCCTCCGCTCAGTTCCCCTCAATAATTTGGGTCCATACTGTTTCAGTGGGAAATGGAAGGTAGCTAGATTAGGAGTAAAGGGGAGTTGCCTTCCCTGAATGCCTGTGCTACTGGAAATCAGCTAGCAGGGCTGCAATAGAGGGGTTGGATAGGAATCAGGCACAATAGTTAAACACATATGAGAAAATCCAGAACAGAGCATGTGCAGACTAAGGCCACCTAGACCAAGGTGGAAGATCCACCTGGGCACACAAACTAGGCACCAGCTATATAACATCATGCAGATTTGCCTAAACGCAGCCAATAAGATCAGACAATACCCTCAACCACGTCTCCCTGGTCAGTGGGGAGAGGAGGGGAGAAACATCGGACTGAGAGCAAGCCACTCCCTCTTGGTCTGGTTGGAGGTTGAGATTCCTCCCATATGCAGGTGTGCGCACACCTGTGTGTCTGGTTCTACATGATTGGTTGTTTCACACTCCACTTCTGACTTTCTTTTCACATGTTTTCTTCACTCCCCTGAAGTGGCCTCTTTTTGGTCTCAAACACTTGCACAGTCCCCACATGACCTTGCGTGCTTTCCAGAAATATTGGGTACTTTTGAGACTGTAATACCTAAAACTTCCTTTCCCTCATAAAACTAACTTGAAGTTACAAAAAGTGCTTATGCAGTGTGGATTCTTTCAGCATTGAGAAGCAAGAAGTGAGGTAAACCACCACAGAAAACCAACTCCATCAATGAGGCTGCGTTTGGTTTCCAGGAAACTTCAAACAAACATGTTACGTTTAATGATCCATGCAATGAATGAGTTCACCTATGTTTTCTCCGAAAATTGTGAAGGTGCCCATTTTTCACACATTTGACAAATGAAATTACAACCATTTGCACGGTGCTTCCAAGCAAAACTCATTCCAAGAATGTTTTAAAAATGGAAGTTGCTTCCATTTTAAGTTGTATTCAAAGTCAACTTTGCTGCAAACTGGGAACAGTCCTTGAGTCACAAACAACACATACCACACCACTCCTTCCGAAGGCTTCAGTTTCTACAAACATGCACAATAGTGGTGATTTTAAGTTAATGGAATAGAATGGAATTCCACACATAATATTATCATCTGTGTTATAATAAGAGAGGAATTACATAGAAAGAAATACACTCTAGCTAATAAAGTGGGTGCAGAAACAATTGATATATCTTCATGAAAAAACAAACAAAAACCTAAGTCCTTACTACACACTTTACACAATTCCAAATGGTTTGCTGATGAAGGCTAAAGGAAACAGGATTTAAGAGCAATGTTGGAAAAGCTCTTTGTCTTTCTTTAAATCTTAAAAGAGGTAAAGATGATTTAAAGCACAAAGGGGGAGAAAAGAAGCTATTTTAACTGTAATCCAATGATATATTTCTGTTCATCAAAAGAAACGCTTAAAAAGTAACAACTCAGAGCCTGGACTGGAAAAGACATTAGCAATACTTACGTGTATAAAAAAAGTGTCTCTCCACAGCCTTACACATTCATTAAAGAAACCAAAGAAAGCAAACTAACTTCCATCGAGTCAATTCTGACCCACAGCAAGCCTACAGGACAGCGAAGAAATCACCCTGTGGGTAGTCTGAGATTTCTGAAAATACATTTCTCTTTTTCTCTCTCAACCTTTATGGAAGTCGAAAGCCTCATCTTTCTCTTGCAGCGCCCCTGGTAGCTTCGGCTGCTAAAGTGTGGTTAGGAATCCAATGTCTAGAAAACTAAAACACAAGCATGAAAAACCCAGATTACACAACATACATCTGGACCGAATATTCCCCAACTTAACCAGAGTTAGTCTAACTCACTGCCACATTTTTCCTTACTGTCAGTCACTCACTCAAGGCCATCGAATTAATTCAAGCTCACAGTGACTCTATAGGATAGAGTAGACTTTTCCCCCATGGGTTTTGAGGTTTAAACTCTTTAAGGCACACAAGGTTTAAACTTTTAAAAAGAGAAAATAATCAAGTGTTGGTGAGGGTATCTAACAATCAACATCCTAAGATAAACAACTCTTAAGATGTATAGCCTCCTCCCTGGGGGAGCGATAGCAGAGAAGAAGGCGGGTTGGGGGAGACATAGGACAGTGTAATATATGACAAAACAATAATAATATATGAATGATGGAGGGTTCATGAGGTAGGGGCAGTGGGGAGGGAGGGGGAAATGAGCAGCCAATATTAAGGGCTCAAGTAGAAGGCAAATGTTTTGAGAATGATGATGGCAACAAATGTACATATGATCTTGACTCAATGGATGGATGTATGGATGGTGATAAGAATTGTATGAGCCCCCATAAAATGATTAAAAAAGAAAAAAATGCTAGTCAGCTGAATCTGAAGAAATACATACTGAACAACTGAACTCTTTAAGAATACACTCAGCAGACATGAATGCCTATTTTCACAACAAGACAGGCTTCTTATGGATTAGACTGTCTTCCATAGGGACATATTGAAGTTCTAACACACCACAACTGTGAATGATAACTTGTTTGTACATACATTGTTGAAAATGTTTGAATATAAGATAACTTGGGCTCATCTTGGTCTTGAGTGGATCTTAACTCCACATTAGTGATATCTTCATAAAAATTAGACACACAAGAACACCAAGTGATGGGGGATGCAAAAGTTCCTGCATTTTTAAGCCAGAGAATTCCTTGGGCTACTAGTAAATGTAAAAGAATAAGGGGGTGGGAAGAGGATCTCCATGTAGAGCATGGCTGAGGCTACACCCTAGCTAAATGATTGGAATAAATATCACATAAATTAAGCTTGATCAAAAGTGGGAACAATGAAAAACAGAATTTCAAATACTCAATAATCCAGAATTTCTGGAGTCATTAAAGTTGGATGAACCTCTGGACTCTTGCCCTGAGATAATATTAAACTCTGAAACCTTAAAAGGAAAATATCCCCTGAAGTCTTCTTTAAACTAAACAACAGCCTAATTTTAAAAAAAAGGCTATTGTGAGTTTTGTTCTGTTTTAAAGAACTAATAAATGGAACCAAACCTGATACGCTATATAGGCAGTGAAGGGAGTATGGATTTCATCTCAATAGGGGCAAAACACATCAGCAATGGAGAATGAGAATGGCTCCAGAGATGCCATGAGACACCTCATGGCCTGGAGGGATCTGAGAGGGATTGAGCTGATTGAGGTTAGTCCAGACAAGGACAAACACGACATGAGTCCACCGCTATAGGAACAAACAACAGGAAGGGCACAAGCTGAGCCTGGCAGGGAATCCAGTCTTCTAGCCAGAGTGGCAAATTCCTGACTGGTGCCAATGAACCCTACATAACCCTCTCTAGGTATGTATCTTGAAGGTCACTTTGCCGGAGGGCGCCTCACATCAGCTGGGATCACATTGCTAAGGCAGGGGAAGGGGGAATTATCTACTGCAAAGCTGGGATGAGGCCCCCTTTGACAGGTAGACAGTCCTATCAGAGGAATGAAGAATACTGATGGGAAAGTCAAGTCACGAGAGGGGAAAGGGAGTAAACATGTCTCCGTGAAGCATCAATGCATGACGGTTCATAAGAAAAGCGGGAGGACCTGTCTCCAAGTGGGGGAAAGACTCATTGGAAATGCTTTTGGGACCCAGTGGGGGGAGTGTTCTTGGTGATAAGCTTCTCATAGGGCACAGTGACCGAGTTTCTAGGCACAATATGGAGACCAGGCTGGGTGTTGTGGAATGGTGGGGCATTGAATCCTAGATCTTCAGGGTCCAGAGTTTGCATTGCTGAAATTCTATGTAGCAACTCTACTGGGTGAAATGGACTCTTAGACATGCTTGTAACCTGAGGACTTAAGACTGAAGATTCATGGTGTCTGAGGAAGTAGAAGTCAGCTGCAACAAGATGAGCTGTTGGTAGGCGGACAAACACGTTCTTGCTTCATCAATGCACTATATCCTGCATTAAGATATATATTATTCTGATAAACCTGCGACAGATATTTCTCTATGAATATACCGTATATACTTGTGTATAAGCCGAGTGCTGAAAAACTGTGGTTTGGCTTATACACGGGTCAGTGGTACCCCAGTGAGGTGTAACATCTCACTGGGCCCCCCCCCCCCGAGGTAATGGTACAAGTGCCCGTTATCTCGTGGGTGATTGCTGTTTCTCTGCTGTTCATTCAAAGCCCCAGTGAACTGCAGGGCTTTGAATGTTTGTTTACTCGCATATAAGCAATCAGAGCCATCCTATGAGGTGGACGGCTCCAATTCACAGAAGGACCCATAGTGATTCACTTTACGCTGGCATCTGAACTGGTAAGGATGTGTCTGTGACTGTGCTCCATCTCTCCCCTCTGGTTTCTGTGTTAATTCACATCCTGCATCCCCTGCCCACATGGACACCCCCCTCCCCCTGCCTCCTCCCAGATAACACATCGTGGGGGTGGAGGGGGCATTACCATGAAAACTGTTTTTCAAAGTCTTGTTGTTTTATGCTATTAGAAATGGATACTCTTGAATCAAAACAAAAACGCCGGTCATATGAGGCTGGTTTCAAAATGAAGGTTTTGTCAAGAACAGAAGGGAGCAATAACAGTATTGCAAGTAGGGAATTCTGTGTTGACGAAAAACAAGTGAGGGAGTGGGCGGAAAATGAAGTCTGACTTGGAACAGATTCCAAAAGCTAAAATAGCTCGTCGTGGTTTAGTGTCTTTTTATGGGGCTCTAGAGAGTGAATTGCATAAATGGGTTATGGAGTGTTGTCAAAGTGGTTACTGCGTAACACGCATGGGAATCCACATACATGCTCTACAAATGGCTAAGAATGACAAATTTAAAGCACTGGGCATTGAGAAATTTGCTGCGTCAGCAGGATGGTGTACCAGCTACATGAATAGGTTTGACCTGCTATGTTTGAGACAAAGAACAAAGATCTCCTAGAAATTGCCCCAAGACCTTGAAGGAAAAAAAAATTATGTCATTCCAGTCATTTATTATAAAACAAAGGAGGATTTATAATTATGACCTGGCAGATATTGGGAATATGGATGAAACTGCCATGGCTTTTGATCTTCCAAGCAACAGAACTGTAGCAAGTTTAGGAGAAAAAAACATTCCATGGCTTAATCAAATCAACCAGTGTTCTACAATCACTAATACCATGAGTTTCAAAATATTTTCTTCTTTTGTACTCCTTGGGATCAGTCTCCCCTTTTAAGCTGTACTGCATATTCCAGGCTGCATCCTTGATCTCCATCAGCAAGTGCTTCAAGTCCTCCTCCCTCTCTGCAAGCCAGGTTGTGCCATCAACATACCACAGTTTATTTATAAGCTTTCCCCAACCCTGATACCACATTCTTCATACAATTCAACTTCTCTGATGATTTACTCAGCATATAAATTGAATGAGTATGGTAAAGGAACCCTGACACACTTCCTGATTTTACACCATGCCGTATGTCCCTGTTCTGTTTTCACAACTGCCTCTTGATGCGTGGACAAGTTCTGCATGAGCATGGAATAGTGTTCTGGAATTCCTATTTTTTACACAGCTATCCAAAGTTTGTTATGGTCCACATATTTGAATTCTTTAGAATAGTCAGCAAAACACAAGTGAATGTCTTTCTGGTATTCGCAGCTTTCAGCCAAGATCCATCTGACATCAACAATGATATCCCTTATTCCATTTTCTCATTTGCATCCAGCCTGAACCTCTGGTCAATATATTGCTGCAACTGTTGTTGAAAGATCTTCAGCAAAAGTTTACTTGCTGAACAATACTAATGAGTTTGTTCTATGATTTGCGCATTCTGTTGGGTTACCTTTCTTTGAAATAAATACAAATATGGATCTCTTCTAGTCAGTTAGCCAAGTAGCTGTCTTCCAAATTTCCTGACATAGATGAATGGGTGCTTCCAGCACTTCATCAGCTTGTGCAAACATTTCAGTTGGTGTTAAATAAATTCCTGGAGCCTTGCTTTTGGTTAATTCTTTCCATGTACTTTGAATGTCTTCTTTCAGTACCATTGTTTCTTGTTCTTCATATGCTACTTCTCTAAATGGTAGTAGATCATCCTACTGATCCCCTATGGGGTGAGGTAACATGATATAATCAAGTCCATAATGAGATACACTGTGAACAACCACTCAGGTGTAAGACCAGAATGGCTTATAACCCCCTTCTTCAGGTCATAGTCCTAGTGCAAATTAAAAGATGTTTCTTTGGAGGTGTGACCTCCTCCCTAGGTTAAGTATGTACGGTGCCAGAACTTTCCTCCTTTCTGCTGTGTCTGGATCCTGCATCTCTCTTCTCAACCTTGCGTTCTTTGGAATTGAGACAATGACCTTCCATAGTTGTATAAATGGAATTTCCTAGATCCTAGAGGACCCAAGATGCATTGTTTCAATAGGACGTGATGACGAAAAGATAAAGGGACCTGGAGCGAAAAATCTTCCTCTTTAGCACCTCTGCAAAAGCTCAGGGCATTCAGAGGTCCTAGGAAAGGAAAGTGCAGTCTGGGGACTGGATAGGGCTTTGTGGATTGGAAAAGAATTGGCTCCGTCCTGTATTACCAGATAAGAGAATGTTAAAAAAAATTCTTTGTCTACTGTAAAAATTTTCATCTGTACAACTATTAATTATATACAACAATCCGGTACCCAAGATTGTGTTAGGTGTCCAGGATACAGGCAGATCTATCCTTGCCGGGATGGATCCTACAACCAACTGAGTAATACTATTGTTAGTGGAAAAACCACTCCGATGATATAAGAATAAAATACAGTTAGAAGGTTACCTAGCAATTTCCCTTTTCAGTATTTACTGAGGAGAATTAAAAAATATATTTTCCTTACAAAAACTTGGACCAAACATTCCCAGAAACCTTATTTACAAATGTCAAAGTCTGGAGGAAAGCCAGGTGTCACTCAGCAGGTGAATGCCTGAAAATCCATGGTACACCCGACCAGAGAATGCTCCTCAGCTACAAAATGAATGAACTTTTGATATATGGACAACTTGGGTGGATTAAAAGGGAATTATATTCAACAAAAGAAAAAATATATAAGCCCAAAAGCTTCTGGTTTACATTCCTATTTATTTAATAATTTAAAAATGACAAACACATAGAAATATAGTATAAATTAGTAGTTCCCAGAGGTGAGGAAGGGCTAGAAGAGCTTTGAGAACAGCGGGGGAAGTAGAGGTAAATGTGACAATATAAGGTGGAGAAGTGGGAGCCTGTGGAAAGGAGTTGTTCTGTATTTTGATAATGGTTGCTAATTGAGCTCACATGTGATAAAATTTCATAGGACTATACACACATAAAATGTGTTAATGTAGACCTCAGGAAATATAAATAAGATCATGCGAGTACATCAATTTCAATATCACGGTTGCGATATTACAATGGCAAATACACATTTTGGTGCCTCAAATGTTGGATTTATTTTAATATAGTGATTAAATTAAT
This sequence comes from Tenrec ecaudatus, assembly GCF_050624435.1. Classification (NCBI taxonomy): domain Eukaryota; kingdom Metazoa; phylum Chordata; class Mammalia; order Afrosoricida; family Tenrecidae; genus Tenrec; species Tenrec ecaudatus. The sequence continues at coordinate 55,677,791 of NC_134539.1, read as the reverse complement.
ATATTTTCAGCATGAATTAAACATATTAAAATTTTTATAAAATGCATACTATATGAAATCTACTTATTTTATACTAAAAGCACAGATTCTACTTATTTTTAAAGTCGTTTTATTGGCATACTCATATTTCATACAATTTGATCTTTCAATCATATTTAGGAGATCTGTGCAATCATAACCACCATAAATTTCGGAGTATTTTCTTCTCCGACTCGTTGTTGTCAGCTCCCCATTCTTCCCTGCCATGCCCCTAGGCAATTAGCAACCCAGGTCCTGTCTCTCGATCAATCTACCCTAGATTCATACACAGAAAATCATCTAAAATACAGGCAGGAAGCAAGCAAGCAAACAAATGAACAAACTAAACAGCAACAATGACTAGACAAAACAGAGAAAAACCTTAATCTAAAATAAAGTAGAAAATATTAAAAATTGAAACAAATTTAGAATGGGTCACAGGGGAGATCAAATGATAAATGGTTACATTTGAGCCTAACTACATCTGCCATAATGGACCTTACAGTGATCCGTGTCTGATAGCAAGCCGTTCACCTCCCTCTGGACTGTGTGCAGAGGGGATTCCCTGTGTGGACACTGCTAATGGATTTCGGGCTGCTTCTGTCATTCCCAGCCTTTTGCAAACTGGGAAAATAACAGCTGCTGATACAAAGTCTCCAATCATTGGACACACAGCAACTTCCTTTGTAAGAATGAGAAGAGTGGGATCTAGTGGGAGAAACAGAATTCCAATAGTCTGTGGCCGGGTATGCATCCCATTTTCAGCAACCTTGGCTTCTGATGTCCATTGTCTGTGAGTTTTTCTGTGCATGTGTCTGCCTTCTTGTTGCCTAGAAGGTTTTTCACAATAGGAACAAATGACAACCAGGCACATGAATCAATATCATTCATTGATTTTATGAAATATGGGTCATTTACAAGTTGTCTGATCTGTAGGCCATCAAAAATGTCTGCTTTCAGTTTTTCAATGGTGAGTTATGTGCTATCTATTCGATGCATGAACCGTTTTTGTTCAAAGCCTTACCAAATGTTTCATCAGGCCTATCTTTTATGTAGTGGTGGCAGTATAATTGTATCTTGTGTTACCAGGGCCTCGTAGATTACATTTGGTCTTCCCACCACCATATATCCCCAAGAGACCAATCTTCTCTTTCCCAACGTTCATATTTGGCTCGTCTATCTCAAAGGCATAAAAAGCAAGAATCCTTTGTGCAACCACTCTTTTGACCAAGAAGAAAATTAACCATCTTCAAGTCCACAAACCATCCATTGATGCTCTTGGCAATTAGTCTTTTCCAAGACTAAAGAGATGAACTTGTATTCTTCTTTCATCCTGGTGGTGTGACTAACTGGAATAGAGCCAGATCTGTTGTCCTTATTAAAAAGGAACATATTTCAAACTACATTGTCAACAATTAATGAAAAGATGTCACTCACTTAGGATGTGTTCAGAAGGATCAATTGTCTTCAGAAGGTTTTGATGTCATTGCAGAATATTAAGTTGTTGTCTTGTGTAGAAAATGCCAGAAAATTATTTTCTTTCCTTTGATAAAATGTAATTCTTGTTCTGGGTTGAAGAACCTTCTTTTCCTTTGTTTTGGAGGCAAGCAATTCAAGAGACTCCTTGGAAGGAATTAAGTTCCTTATCAGATCACTCAATTCATTCTGGTCAATCTGTTTACTGTTGTCTGAAAATCACTCTTGCTGTCCTCACTTTCTTCACTTTGTCTGATATCAGACATGGAAATGAGGAATAGGGGCAAAATCCTGGTGTGAAACAGTATGCATTTCAGGAAAGAAAGTAGATGAATAGTTGTGAAACATAGGTCACTAGAAACTCAAAAGGGTGGAAAATGTAATACATGTCATACAGATCCCATTCAAATAAGAAAGCTTATTATGACATCCTGATTCTTCAGAGGAGATCCTATAAAGAGCAGACTAAAATCTTATAATGTCAATCATGTAGAAGGACCTGGAGCTGATGTTGTTTACACAATGCAATGAATATGCACCCAAATAACCCAAGAATAAGCGTCAAGACATCAAGTAAACACATTTCAGTTGCTGGGCTGTGTTAGAGTATATATAGTTTTATCGGAAATGACCATTGAAAGAGTATGGGTAAAGTATACATGGGATTTCTCTTTATTGTTTCTTGTAGCTACTTATGGATTTGCAATGATTCCAAAATTAGCAATTCAATGTCCTGAATGAGATATAGAAAACTATATTTGAAGGCATTCAGTAAAGGATTTGGTATAATTTTAAGTGTGAGCACCAGGACAGTCTCTCTTATAGAAGGGAAAGTTTTTCTGAGGCTTGAAGGATACATCATACATTTTCAAAAAAAATATTGTGTGTGTGTGTGTGCTACATGGAGGGCTGTGGTAGATACATAATCTGTTGTTAGTTTGAGTCTTAAGAGTGAAGGGGTGCAGTTCAGCCTTTCAATCAGGTTGCAGCTTGACCACTCACTGGCCTGTGATCTTCCTGCATTTGGCATCATTGCATGGTTGTCATGAGTCTGAAGAGGACTTTATAGATTGTTATTGGACATATGGGTTGATATCGGACTTATGGACTTGATCTGGACGGGACTGGGATGTTTTCTCAATATTCAATTGCTCTTGTACATAAAGCTCTTTCTTACACACATGTGAGCGTCCTTGGGTTTGTTTCTCTATTCAACCCAGACTAACATAACGGCTATAGTTGGGAAAGGGCGTGAAGTCCTCTACGTAGTGCAGCAAAAACATTGAATGAGAAACTGAAAAGGCAATGCTTCCCTCTATTATTCAAGACATTTTAGGCCATTATGAAGACTGGTCCTTTACTGTGTGTATTATTAAAATGCTGTTATTCAAGGAAGACCTTAGGTTACTCCAAATGGGTAACTCTGGGTCAGCGACTTACCCCCACTTGAAATCCCAAACACTTCAAAATTCCAGTAAGATGATTTTACAAGGATTTTCTAAAACTAAACACTTTTCCAAACTGTCTTTCATATGGGTTTATCATATAAAATAATGAATTACTATTTGGAAACTTTCAATCAAACACTGGTTAACCATCATAACATAGGGCATGGTTGACTATTAGGAATATAACAGACATAGATATTTAAAATTTTTCTCCTTCATTTCTCTAAAATTATATCTTAGTGCTATTAAAAAAAACTTTTTATTGTGAATTGGATGCAGGGTTGCAGATTTTATTGTTCACTTTGCAAAGGATTAAAGGAAAGAATGTCTCGCAAAATTTGAGGAAATTTTTGGACACATCATCTTGGGTTAGATTAGGAAATCGCCATAACATTCTGATAGCAAAATCCTGGATCATGATGACAGACAAGACAGGTAGCTAGCATCATAAGGGGTTTTAAACATGGATCCCGGATCTCTGGGTTGGGAAAGCCCTCTCTTATTGGGTTAGATATGTCCTCTCTTAGTGGTCTGCCTTGCAGCCTACTCATTCTGGATTGGGCTGTAAACACAAGCCCTCCTATTAATTTCAAATGATGCATTTCTATCTCTGGCTATGAATAAAACAGATCAATGCCACCCACATGCTTTATTGGACATCTTGCAAAATGAATCTGTAGGGAGACAGCCAGCAGGATGGAGTTGACATGCAGATGAGATTTGTAAGTGAGGACATATTGATTATTTCCATCTCAGCTCAGGCAGTAATTCCACCCAACGCCACTTTCCCTGTTTGAGCTCATTATTTATGCCATAAAAACACTATCTCAATGATAATAACAGGCTTCATTTACAAGCCAGAACATAAAGCATCAGCGCTTAAGATTTCAGGAGATAGGAGAAGAGGGAAAGAGAAATTTAACAAGTCCTAGAGAGGCACAAAACTGCCAAGACTTATCTTGCAGCTTTTATTCCCTCAAAAAAGCAAGATTGAGAGCAGGTGCTATATTACTGGGCTTTTTATTAATAACTCCAGACTTGTACAAGGACTGGATTGATAGGGCACTCAGAACTTTCTAAATAGGGAACACTCCCTTATTGACTTCTGGTTTCAACTGTGGCGTCCAACTACTTCGGTTAACTGTGTGGAGAGCCCTTTTGGGTGTCCTTTTGCACTTGTGGTTGGCAATCCTTAAATACCCACACAAAAATTCACTGGAATGAAATTACATTCAGAAACGGAACAATTTTCAAGGTTTTGTCCTGTTTTTTTAAATGCGTTGTTTCAGTTTGTAACCTAGCTTTTGTCTTTTGGCTTCCCATCAATACTTTTATTATATTTTTCTTAAAGCAAACCAAATACAGACCATTCAATTTCCTACCAGAAAGCAATTATTTTGAACACCTGTTGCTTGCATTGCACTTGGGAAATATGTAAATTTCAGAGTAGAATATGGCATGATCCATGCCACTCAAAAGTCTATTCCCTAGCACAAAACTCACTGCCGTCAAGTCAAGTCTGACTTATAGGTGTCACACATATAGTAAATTTCAAACACATCAGGGAGGGCCTAGGAAAGGGAAAATCGTTACAACACACACACGGAAGGCTCCCTGACTGCAAGAAGCGTTAGCTGAGTCTTGAGATGCATAATATTCTTCTGCTCTATTTCTTTTGTTGTTGTTTACAATTCCTTTTTTATAATAGTAATACATGTTCAGTAGAGAAATATACTTATGTAGAAAATTAAAAGGATTTTAAAACTGGGCTATTATCCTATTATATAGAGATATCCATCATTAATATTTCAGCATATATACTCTTACACCATTTACTATTTAAACTTCATTTACAAATAAGAGTGCTTTACATTGTATTTTGAGCCTATATGTTAGCTTTCCAAACAACAATGTTATGTGAATATCTTTTATTGCCATTGTATTCTCTATCATTCTGTGGTGCTTCTTTTGTTGTGTTGTGTTGTTTGTTTGTTTGTTTGTTTAAAAAACCTGAACATCAAGTATCTGAAGTATCTTCAATTAACAATGTCATCCTAACCAAAAATAATATTCCAATGAACATTTTAGAAAGTGTGACCACTCATGTCCTTTTTTTTTTTTTGCTTTAGGTTAAAACCCTGAAACTAGAATTGTCAGATTAAAGGCATGTTGAAGAACCAGTGTTCAGTTAAATCTGGCCTTCTTCAGCTCCACAAGGGAGAAGCAATATCCATTTCCACACCAGTCCAAGGCTGAGTCCCACAGACCAGAGGTCAGACCTGCCTCCATCTTCACCCTTGTTTGCCCTATTCTGATACCAACAGTTCCTCCCACATCACTCTACCTTTGCTGAATTCAACAATTCATTGCCGTGGCCACATAGAACATACAAACATACTCACAATTATGAAGTCAATTAGGAAATTAAATGGGCTACCATAAGCCAGGATCAGAAAACATTAAATGTACAATCACTGGTTCATAGCAGCAAATCTCCTCAGACAAAAGCCTGCTCTTTCTCTCTAGTCCTCAGTCTCTCAGCTACATGACCCCTTATTTTCTGCCTTTGTCCAAGGACCAGGAGGCCTGACTGACTACCGTGTCTCAAGGTCTCATAATCTCAGCTCTGCTCCTCTGCTCTGTCTCGGGGTCTCCTTGCCTCCTCCAGTGGTGGATATGGCATGGCCTCTGCTCCCTCTGCCGCTCCAGGAAGGGATTTCAAAGTAGCTCTGATTCAAGCCTGGTGCTTCTTCTTCTTCATTGATGGTATTAGGAATTCTCCCTGCTTCTGCTTCTGAGATACCTCATTTCTACATCCAAGAAATGGCAAAACTGATCAATCAATGAGTTAGCATTCTCTGCACCTTATTTGCATGGCCCCAGACCATAATTGGGTGGGAATTAAGAGACACGGATAGAAGAGTCATATTAAGAACTTTCACTTTGCCACACATATCTAAAATTGTTATTAAATTCGGGTGTATCATCGTTGAAAGACAATCTAGCAACCTTCTTGTCCAACAGTGACAGAACCATTTGACTTCCTAGACTCACAGGATTTGGGCAGTCAGAGTTGGTGGAAAGTGTTTTGTTAGCTGGTCACTATAGTTGCGGTAATATAAATATGAAGGATAAGCTAGGGAGGCTTCACTTCCTAGTGATAGCTGGAAGCAGAGCTGGAAGTTTTGTGGAGAAAATAACTCAAGAAATAAATTTGCTTTCTTTTTTATCATTCTATGGTAACAATCAGGCACTGTCGAGGGCTTTAAATTGTTTCATTATTGTTATCATTATTAAAAGTATGCATATAACAAAAACACATCTAAATAATATGAGGGAAATAAATCAGAGAGAAACCATTTACTGAAATCCGGGATCCAGTCCCCTTATACAGCTGGAACCAATTAATGGCACTTGGATTCATCTTTGCAGAAAGATTTGGTTACCCTATATGGATACGTTAATTTAGATGTTTTTCTTTTCTTTTTGCATGAAGGCGATCACCTACTGAGCTGCATTTTGTCTTTTATAATGACTATATTTTGTGAAATTGTGATTTTTGGTCACACGCCTGTTTATATCTGCATTTTTATAAGAAATGAGAAGCTTCAGGTAAGTTTTTAGTTTTCCTACTTTCCAGATGAAGAGATCAGTTCCTAAAAAAAGAGCATCATGTTTGATAGAGGGCAGAGAAAGGGAAGATCGTCACAGAGATGGATTGACATAGTGGCACAATGATAATCCCATGGGTTTCAATATAGCAGCGATGACGAGGATGGTACAGGACGGCTCAGTGTTTCATGCTGATGTCCTATGAGTAGGAGTTGAATCAATAGCACTGAACAATGAGATGGATTCTTACTTAGTTCTGGTTCCTCTCTGGTCTCACTGCTTAGTCCACAGTGTTGGGACAAAGTGATTTATCTGATGGGTCACTTTGGCAGAATGGAGTGGGCATGCTTGTACGTCTTCCTTTCCTCTCTTTCAGGAATGTGCAGTGCCGAGTCCTTCGTGGGGCTCCCTGTGCCCTGGAGGAATGCCGTGAAGCTTTGAGACTACTGTGGGTGTTCTAGAAATAAATCTGCCTTCAGTTATATGTCACACTCTAAGACAGGATTTACAGGGAACATTTTAGTTTCCTCTTGTGCTATTCCTTGCTTTGTTCCTTCTCAATGGTTTCTGAAATTCAGATGGAGAAGTGTAGCTATTTATTGTGCACTCAGTTCAACAACCCAATACATATCAATGTTGAAAATTTAATTAACCTGTCTTGTGCTGATGGACATTTATGCGGTTTACATGCTTTAATTAAAAATGTATCCAGCACAAGGTTGCAATATATTTTTATAAGTAAATGATAGTATTTTGTGGTGTATAATTTTTAAAAAGTAGAACTACTTTATGAAGAACTACTTTTTAAAAGTTTGACAGGTCCAAATTGACCTATTTTCTTAACCTTAAAAAAAATAAATTTACAATCTCATCAATTGTTTATCCAAGAACTGGTTTCATCAACCATTCCCACTAAGCATTATTCTCAAACTCTGATCTATACCAGGTGACAAATGGTATCTCATTACAATTTAAATGTGCATTTCTTCAATTCTGAGTGAGATTGTGCTCTTTTTTATGTTTATTGGCTATTTGTATGAGTCCTTCTGTGAAATGCCTGTTCATTGTCTTTGCCCATTTTTCTATTAGGTCATTTATCTTTCTCTTATTGATTTTTTCAAGCTCTTTAAATATTAATAAAATCAGCCCTCTCTCTGTAATATGTACTTGTGAATATAACTCTTTTAACTCTAGATTACTTGCAAGGATTTTTGTCTTTTGTGTAAGTATGATGCAGTGGCTTTTCCAATGTTTTAATTATTTACCTTTCTTTAATTGTTATTGATCAAGCAATTAAAATTATCTATGTTGATCAACACAGATATATATATCAAATATCATGTGGATTGGAATAAAAGGTATTAGAAATTCAGGCATGTGTTAGATAATAAGTACAAGAACATTGATAGTGGTAAAGACCATTGCAATGCTAAGGAAATAAGTTTGTATGAAATCTCCAGAAATAGATGTTGTTACAAAAGAAGACAAATTTTGAGTAGAGATTCATTGGGATAAATTCCAAGGTTGTTTTGTACAAAGTATCAGGATTATAAGACAGTCCCAAAGACTGATTTAATCTTGACTTGGAATATTAGAACATTTATGATGCACATCTAATACTTCCCTGCATTTCCACTGAGAATGAGAAATGTGATAGGTAATTTGATATATTATCTAATCAATAATTTGAGGGTAGTAGGGAATTTTCTTTGGACAATGTCAACTTTAAAACTGTGCTATAACTTATTAAGGAGTAAATCAATGCTAAGTCTTTGATAACATCAACCATTATTCTTTTATAACACTTATCAAAATCAATGATTACATATTCCTAAATGAGCATTCAACACCTGTCTCTTGTCATTTGACCAAAGGACCATGAAGATGTGGATTATCTACTTTGGCATCTCTAATATTTAGCATGAAATTGCACATTCTTTATTTTTACTTAGTTTTCCAGGGCTGATGTAACAAAGATATCATAAATGATATGATTCTTTACATTCTGGATATTAAAACAATCTGCTTTATGGTTTCAAAACACATTATCTAAATCTATAATTATCCTTCACTTTGTTGTTAAAGTTTTTATCAAACAAATGTTCTCCACTTTGATGAAATAAAATGTATCTATTTTATCTTGTGTTGCTACGGATTTGACATTGTCCTTAAAAATCCACTGCGGAAAATTCCATCCTAAAGCAATACTCCTATGCTGTCTTCTGGGAGTTTTATGCTTTTAGCTCTTACATGTAGGTTCTCAGTTCATTTTGAGATAATTTCTATGTAGGATGTGTCCAGCTTCATTCTTTTACATGTGGTTATCCAATTGTGTGTGTGTGTGTGTGTGTGTGTGTGTGTGTGTGTGTAGGAGGGAGGGACAGATACAGATCTTAATGCATTGTCATGAAATTTTGTGTGGAGGTGGGGGTAGTTTGCAAGTCCAAAATACGTAGATTAGACAACATTTGGGAGGTTCTAGCATTGTTGTGATGCCAAGTACATTGCGTTGATGGAGAGAAAGTGAAGCATGCTTGAAATGCGTCTATTTGTAGTTTAGAGGCAGACTACACAATAGGAAAATATCTTGCTTTGTTTTGAAGGCCTTCAACTGATTAGACGAGACTAATTATAGCATATAACATGCGTAAGGTCTACTGATTTAATAATACATAAATACATCATAACAAAATTTAGATTAGCATTTGATTTAAACTAGGCAACATGATATAGCCAAGTTGACGCATTAAATCGACATTTACAGTCTCAAATAAGTGGTTTTAAAATTAATGGCTATTAGCTTTAGTTCAGATACATGGCATTATATTTTAAGATCACACAAAGAGTGACATAATTATTCCATGCCAGGACTTAAGACTCACTGGTATTCCTTAATGTCATGCTCCAAGTTTAATGTTATATAAATGTCAATATGTTGCAGAACTGGCTAGGGCAGAGGTGGTACACTGGTGCATATGGGAACTGGAGGCACAGGGAATCCAGGGTGGACGATACCTTCAGGACCAGGGGTGTGAGGGGCGATGCTGGGAGAGTGGAGGATGAGTGGGTTGGAAAGGGGGAACTGATTACAAGGATCCACATGTGACCTCCTCCCTGGGAGATGGATGGCAGAGAAAGGGGGTAAGAGAGACTCTGGATAGGGCAAGATATGACAAAATAATAATCTATAAATTATCAAGGGCTCATGAGGGAGGGGGGAGCGGGGAGGGAGGGAAAAAAAGAGGACCTGATGCGGAGGGCTTAAGTGGAGATCAAATGCTTTGAAAATGATTAGGGCAAAGAATGTACAGATGTGCTTTATACAATTGATTTTTGTATATGTATGGATTGTGATAAGAGTTGTATGAGCCCCTAATAAAATGTTTAAAAATATATCAATATGAAAAAGCAAGCAAACTCTTATAAGAATATGTTTATTAGTGGGTGAAGGGAGATGTCAAATAGTGTAAGATATGACAAGATAATAATTTATAAATTATCAAGGGTTCATGAGGGAGGGGAAGAGAGGAGGGAGGGGGGAAATGAGGAGCTGATATTAAGGGCTCAAGTAGAAAGCAAATGTTTTGAGAATGATGATGGCAAGAAATGTGCAAATGTGCTTGAAAAAATGGATGTATATATGGATTGTGATAAGAATTGTGCAAATCCCCAGTAAAATGATTTTATAAAAATAATATGTTTATTTTGTAAAAAAAACAATGAAAGTATAATACATCTCTATTAGGTTGCTAGGCCAATAGCTGTGATGACCTTGATTTTCAAGGTCAAGGATATGTTTCATTATTGTTATTAAGTGTTCAAGAGTGGATTCTGATGGACAGTGATGGAACAAACAACAGAAGGAAACACTGCCCAGTCCTGTACAATCTTCACAAATGACAAATGTGGGCTCATTATTGCAGCCAGTGTGTCAGTCCATCTCGTGGAGGATCTTCCTCTTTTTTATTTCTTTTGCTGACCTTTTACTTTACAGGTCCAGAGACTAGTTTCTCTTTACACTAGGTCCACAGCTCATGAAACAATGTGCCACAAGCCATCCTTGATTCTAAGGAGCATTCTGCTTTTATTTTTTCCACATATATTTATTTGTTTTAATGGTAGGCAATGGTATTTCAATATTCTTCACTAGCATCATAATTCAAATGCATCAACTATACTGAGTCCTTTCTTATGCATTGTTCAATTGCACATGCATATGAGGAAATTGAAATTACCATGACTTGGATTAGGAGCATCTTAATCCTCAAAGTGTCTTCCTTGCTCATTAAAAAAAATTGCAGAGATGGTGTCCCCAATACAATATATTGTTTGATTTCTTGACTGTGGCTTCCATCAGCATCGATTGGAGAAACAAGCAAAATGAAATGCTTAATCTTTTTCTCATCAATCATGATGTAATTTGTCCAGTTGTGAGGTTTTTCATTTTCTTTACATTGAGTTGTAATCCACATTGAAGGCTACCATTTTGAACTGCATCAAGTTGCTTCAATTCCTCCTTTCTTTCAGTAAGCCGTGTTATATCATTTGAAGACTGCCTTTCTCCAAACCGGAGGCCATGCTCTTCTTTAGAGAGTCCAGCTATGCAGGTAATTTGCACAGTATAGTCTGAATAAGTGTGAAGGATACAACTCTTGCACATACCTTTCCTGATTTTAAGCCAGATAATATTCTACTATTTGGCAGAAGTACTTCTTTTTTGGTCCATATCCAGATTCTGTCTGAGTACAATGAAGTGTTCTGGAAGCCCATTCTTCTCAATATAATCCGTAGTTTGTTATGCTGCACACATTCAAATGCCTTTATGTAGTCAAGGAAACAGAAGTAAGCATCTTTCAAGTATTTTCTATTTCATTCAAGGTCCAGCTGATGTCAGTAATGATTATCCTTCATGCCACATATTCTCCTGAATCCAGCTTGAATTTGTGGTGGCTGCTGCTCATTGGACTGCTGTAACCATGTGCTTGCATATTCTATTAATGATATCATTTGATAAATTCTGAATTGTCTTAGGCCCCTTTCTTTGGAATGGAGGTTCAGGTGAATGTCTTCCAGTTTTCTTGGCATAGATAAATTCTTCCAGTGTTACCTCAACTTGTAGAAACTTGCCAGTCGGCATTCTGTGAATTCCCAAGCCCTGTTTTACCCTAATGCTGTCAGTGCAGCTTGGAATTTTTCCATTAGTATTATCCATCCTTAATCATTCACTACCTATTGAATGTTGACATGTTATTTGGGGTACAGTGACCCTTTATTTTGTCCATCTTCTTTTGATGCTTCCTCCATCAGTCAACATTTTGCCCAAAGAATCTTCAAATATCACAACTTGAGATTTAAATATTTTTCATTAGTTCTTTCAGCTGCTGATATACTATGCATGTCCTTTCTTGGATTTCTAACTCTAGTTTTTTCCTATTTCATTATACTATTTTGCTTTATCTTTTGGAGGGGCCCTTTGAAACACTCTTTTCAGTTCTTTGACTTTATCATTTCATGGATTTGCTTTATCCACTCTATATTCAATAGCAACTTTCCAAGTATCTTCTGACATCCAATTTGAGTTCTTTCTTTCTTTTAAATGCCCTTTTTTCTTTATTCATATATGATGTTCTTGATGCATGGCACAGCTGATCAGTTCTTCTATCATTCATTCTCAATACATCAAATTTGTTCTTGAGACGTTCTCAAAATCTAGGTGGTCTTTTGACTCTCATCGACTAGTTATGCTTTTCTTCAGCTTTAATATGATCTTTCATATTAGCAATTGATCATCTGTTCCATAATCAGTCTCTGACCTTATTTTGGCTGCTGATCTTGAGTTACTTCGTCAAATCTTCCCATTGATTAAGTTGTTTGATTCTGTTGCCCCCTGTCCTTTGTGTTGCCCTCTGCCTGGTGACATCCACCTGGTCTATGGGAGTAACCACTAAGCAAGAGTACAATAGCTTCCCATAATTGTTGGTTCTGACTCGTAGTTGGTTCTGGGGTTGGCTCTGACTCGTAGCAACCCTATCAAGGTACAACAGAGCAAAACTTCACTTAGGCCTGAAACATGTTCTACTTGAGCCCATTGAAACAACCACTGTGTCCATCGAATTCATCATGAGCATTCCCCTTTTTCTGTTGTCCCTCCACTTCACCAAGCATGCTACTGTTCTTCAGGGATTGGCTTTCTGGAGATTATGTCCAAAGTATGTGAGACAAAATGTGACCCATTCCTGTCTCCAAGGAACATACTGGCCGCACTTCTTCCAAGACAAATTTGTTTGTTCTTTTGGCAGTCCAAGATATTTTCAATATTCTTTGCCAACACCATAATTCAAATATATCATTTTTTCTTCAGTCTTCCTTACTCAATGTCCAACTATCAGAGTCATATGAGACTATTGAAAATACCAATGCTTGTGTAAGGCCCACCTTCATCCTCAAAATGACATCCTTGTTTTTCAACACCTGTGCATCCAGTTTACCCAATGTAATACATCCTTTCATCTCGTGACTGCTGCATCCATTAGCACTGATTGTAGATCAAAGCAAGATGAAAGCTTTCACAACATCAATCTTTTTTTCTTCATTTATGATGATGTTACTTGTTGATCCATTTGTGAAAAATTTGGTATTCTTTACATTGGTTGTTGTCCATATTGATGGCTACAATCCTTGATCTTCATTTTCACTTCAAATCCTCCTCATATTCATCAAAAAAAGTGTGTCATCTGTATATCAAAGATTGTTAATAAGCTTTCCCCTAAACCTGGTGCTGCAATCTGGATGTTCTGAATTTCCCATTCTCAAGGATATCTACACTTGAATGGCTTTGCATAGTCAATCAAACATAAGTAAACTTATTTCTGGTATTCCTTACTTTCAGCCAAGATCCAGTTGACATCAGCAATGGTATCTTTGTTCCATATCCTCTTCTGAATCCAGCATGAACCTATAGCAACTTCCCGTCGATGTGCTGCTGAAACCATCTTTGGATGATCTTCAGTAAATGTTTATTTACATATGATATCAATGGTATTGATTCATAATTTCTACATTCTGTTGGGTCACCTTTCTTTGGAATGGGTAAAAATATGGATCTCTTTCAGTAGGTTGGTCAAGTAGCTGTCCAATAAGTTCTAAAATGAAAATAAATTGAGTAACGAGCTGAAGACAGATAACATGTTGAGGAAGACATACAATAAGTGGGTCATGGAAGTTCTCCATAAAAGAGATTACTAAGACGGATCTGAATACTGAATTAAAGATTCTATAAGAAAAAATATTTAAGAAAGGGAAAAAAGAAGAGTTTAAATCCAGAGGCAGGAGACTGTTTACATAGTTTTGTGGCCATAAAATATGGAGGAGGACAGAATATGGGGCTATCACAAAGGACAGAGGAGAAAAATTACACAAGGGAACAAGACATGATAAGAAATTTAGTTTTTATTCTTCAGCTAATAATATTGAAGAAATTTTAAACATGGACATAGCATAGTATGATATATGTATATTGTTTCTATAATGTCTGACTTCTAAAAAGAACATGATTGTAAAAGAGATGGACATTAGCAAATGTTTATGCAATTTTTGCTTTAAGAAGAAGCACCAAATTCTAATAGGAATTAGAAAATATATAACTAAACCAAAGTGAGTCTAGAAGTGACCTGACTAGGAATTTATTGAAGAGGAAATTTTGCTGATGGTAAGATCCTGGGAGCATCCATGCTGTGAAGAACATATTCTTGCCTCCAAAAATGAACACAGTATATTCTGGTCACTTCATTTTGAGAAGTCTGGAAATAGCCATCAGAAAATGTATTGTATGATATTCTTCATTAAAATAAATCAATGAATGAATAAACAAAAATACAAACAAGGAAACACAGCAACTCTTAAGATTTTGTGTGAAGATTAGCTATACATTAAAGCACTAAGTCTCAAATTTACTCTGAGAATTATTTGAGGAACTTTGTAAATAAAAAGAAAAATAAAATCAGGTCTCATGGTATAGATTCCCATCTACTGCTCGGTACGGCTTGGTGGCCAGGAATCTGTATTTTAAATGTTCCCATTAAATGTTGACACCCAGCCAGCGTTGCGAACCATTGGATTAGATACACTTGCCAAGTCCCTTTTTGTTCAATGAGTCTGTGAATTATCAAACTGCAGTGGAACCAACATGGGATTATTGCTAGATGGTGCTAATATAGATTGCCAAACTGTTTCATTTTAAATTTCATTTGAGGATAAAGCCAAATGATATTAGCAGCAAAAAAAATTCATTGGCACCAAATTTTCCCAGCTGCTATGCACCAAAGGCACAAATTACTATATATATTCTTATTGTCTCAGAGAATAAATGCATCTTGCTTCTTCCAGGGAAATCTGCCTTAGAGTCAGGGGAGTATTTAGGCACAGGGCTTAGGAGATGATGCTCACTATACATTATATCTGTAGTTCTCTTGATATCGTCAATGACAAGAGATTTATGTTTTTGTCCCCTTTTTTGCTGTCTTTGGAAAACTAATATAAAAGGCCTATCATAAGTTCAAGGTTACTAATGTGTTATTAACAAATAAGTTTCTAATGTTGGCTCTGCATTTTTAATTATGTAATTTGTCTCCCAAGAACAGAACTTGGTTTCCTGGTCCAAGGGAATTCTTCCTAGCGAAAATGACAGTATTTATGTTTCGGTGATTATTTTAAGACTATTTTATTTATATATGTTTCACTTTTCCTATCTTTCTGTCATAGCATTTGACATGCCACTATTTTTAACGACTCTCTTTTTTAAGAGTAAAACTACATCTACAAGTTGTAGAATTCCTAGGTATGATACTATGTTGTCTTTTTCTTATGTATTCATAGCTTGGCATTCTTGCCAAACCAAAAATAAAACATTAATTTGGTTATTTATTAAGCAAATATCTGTAGAACACTTATTATGAACCAGTCACTATAATAGACACAAAAGTACAATAAAGACTAAGACACAAATCTTGTTCTCAAGAAAAGTCTAGCAAATATGGTCCTATGATTATATTAATATATTGGAAGAGAAAGAATAAAACTATTCTGATCTTATGCCTTTGCTAGACAAATAAACTTTCTATCTGGGAAGGACTTGCAAATGATCATCTCCAAAGATGGCCACAAAAGCAGTATCTATCCCACATGCTCCTTGATGGAAGTTTACCTCTTGGAATGAGGTGCCTGGTTCTGAATTGTCTAAGCCATATAGAGATGCCTGCATCTGGTCTACAGTTGCAGCTGAACCCAGGCCTGAGTTTCCCCTGCTCAGATCGATCCATGTGATAAATGAAGCCTCCAGGTGATTCTAAAGTCTCACCCATCGATATTTTCCAGATGAGAATCCAGACCTCATAGGTCAGGCATCAGCTACTCTCACTGAATTATTATTGTTATTTCGAATAATAGTTACTAACATTTATTGGACTCGGCTAGACAATGTGTGAAATGGCTCTTTACATATTCAATACTTAAATAACCACGCAGAAGTGGTTAACATTCACATTCCCAATGAAAGTTTACAAATAATTGCACAGGTTTATAGATTTTGGCATTTGACTGAATTAAAAGGGTAGCAAAGTTGAAAGTATAGTAGCACTCATAGATGAACCTAAAAGTTGTTGTCTTTCTCCTTGATACGTCCATGTATTTGAACCAGCTCTTAAGCTAACTTATTGAATTGTATGAGTATTTGACCGAATTCTTTACCCATAAAAGGAAATGGTTGATGTTGATGCTACAGAGTTTGAGGTGGATCACTGTGCAGCAGCAGCTAACTAGAATCTGCCTCGTCCCATTCTACTGTTGGTTATCCCAACACAACACGGTCCTCGAGGTCTTGTTTAGTAGTCATTATCTCAAGACAGGGACAGTGATATTTACAGTACACCTAGAAATTTCCAGAGCACTTGGCTTTAGGGACATTAGGTTTTTCCATTGCTGACCTCATTTTGCAGATGACCACATGTACATGAGCATGAAAAAATTCTTAAGACATTACTAATAGTGTCCCCTTTGCTTGAACTCTTGCCTTAATGTCTACCATTATTCCGGCTTGTTTATCTCACACCTACCCTTCAGGCATTGATCTAGACTCAATTTTCCCTGGAAACTTGTCCACAGCCCTAAGATGAAATTAAATGGACATCTATGAGCTCTCAAAGTACCATCCAACCTATCATAGCAAGATCTTTTGAATTAGTACAACCTTTAAACCGGTCTTCTCTTTTTCCCCCTGCAAAGCCATAATATTCTTGACGAGATAGATGTCACTTTGGGCACGTGTTTGTATTATCACAGAAAATGCAGATAGTGAAAATCACTACAGCAAATGTAGAGAGTGAAGATGTCACCTTATTGGTCCATTTATCTCTGACCTTATATACCTAATCTCACCACTAAGTCTTTTTTCTTTGATTACGGACAACCTTAAATAATGTCATACCACCATCATCTTCTCTCTTACGTTAACACCATCCTAGATGGAAAGCTGGCATAATGGAAAACCAAATGGTGTATTTAGGTCAAGGTGTAAAAGGAAGAAATAACTGGTTGCAAGGGAGGGAGAAAAATGTTTACATTCACTGAAGTGGCATTATCTTGGCTCAAATACTGACTTCATTCATTACCTTCTACTTCATTATCAGTAAAAAAATGCAATCATTAATGCAATCAATAAGGAAATGTGAAGGAGAATCAATGTGGTTGAATGATGATGTTGATGAAGAACAGTGACTATGCCCTGAACTGCAAGAAGACCAAACAAATTGTCCTCTAAGAAGTACAGCCAGAAAGCTCAAGGGAACAAGGATGGAAAGACTTCTCATGTACGTTAGATATGCCATCAAAAAGGACAAGTCCCTGGAGAAATACACCCTACTTGGGTCAATGAAAAAGAGGAAGAGCCTGGATGAGATGGATGGACACAGCGGCTGCAACAATGGTCTCAAACATAACAAGTATGAGGATGGTGTAGGACCAGTCAGGGTTGCACATTAGGTTGCACTAAATCTACTCATTTCTAAATTATAAAGGAGACGAGCTCACAGACACAAAAGAACAAACAGGAAAAAGAGGGCTGCCATGTGAGGACCACTGATAAGGAGGACTCTGGGGCGACCAAAGCTGGAAGAGGCAGGGATGTTGACTCTGAGCTGACAGAGAGAGACCACCTTCCCTAGATCTGAAACTGGGCTTCTAGCCACCTGGACTGTGAGAAAATAAATGCGTGCTCTTCAAAGCTACCCACTTATGATATTTCTGTTGTAGCATCATTTTGAAACTAGGTATTTACCAAGTCTGTTTTCCACATTCTTAAAGTGGGATCTTTAGGCTGGATCCTCTAGAGAAGCAACAGCAACAACACATATGTATGTGTACATGAAAACCAAAATCAATTCCATCTAGTCTATTCCAATCCTTAGCAACTTTATAGGAGAGGGTAAAGCTTCCCCTTGTAGGTTTCCAAGACTGTAACTCTTTTTAAGAGCAGAAAGCCTAATTTGTCTCCTACAGACTGGCTGTTGGCTTCAAACTGCTGACCTTGTGGATAGCAGCCTAACATCTAAACACTACATCTCCAGGGCTCCATTACCTCCAAAACATAGAAAGATATTTAAATCAAGACACCGACTCCCAAGGTTCTAGGACTGGATACGTCCAAGTCCAGGAAGCACCAACTCCATGGATCAGATGTTAGATTATATATCGGTTTCTCCTGATTCTTATAGTTCTGGGGGGTGATGATGGATAGGGAGACAAAAGACTGGTGTTGTACAGTAGGATGATCCCAAGGTCAGCAGGTTAGGTGTATGACTTCAGAGATGATGAAAGCATGGTTGGGAAACCAGATGACAGGACGCTGATAATTCCTAGGATTGGCAGGCAATGTGGCAAGTCATTGGCTCAATTCCAAAGCACAGTTGCTTGGTAAACCAGATATGCATGATTCTCAAGCAGCAAAAAGCCCAAATGTTTTTCAATTATGTCCACTTATATAGGAAACAGGTCACGCCTATGAGGCAATTGATTTCCTCATGGCTGTGACTTGAGTAAGAGCATTGCATTCTGCCCTAACCATATCCCATTATGGAGGTTGACAGTTGATTGACTATGATTACATTGTGTTAGATCAGATCTTGGGGGATTTCTAGGTGCTAACTGCCAGAAAACTGAAAATATCAGCCCAGTCAAGTTGACACAAAACCCAACTACCAGGTGGTGTATAAAAATGTATTCCTTAGAGAATTGGAAAGAACAAATGAAAACACAATACATAGTCAGCATATGTCAGTGTGTACAGTTCATTGTAAGCAATCAGTTAAATCAGAGATTTTTATCACAGAAAAAAATCAAAGAGCCTCTGGTAATAGTAGCAACAACTATTATAGGTACAAGTAATCATACATGTGATTTTTTTCTCTCTCAGGAGTTCAAGTCTTGAAATTTTATTTATGATCCCCAACCCCCCACAATGTGGTTTTTCCTAGTAGTTTGAATTTTTGAATGCTTACAATGTTTTTTCCTAAAAATTCAATCCAAATAATAGACTAGTAATATCTATTTTACCATTAGAGAGAGAAGGAGATTTCCATTTGTTGAGAACCTACTGTGTGTCATTTAATTGTAATGTGCTTTTGCAGGGAGAACATAGAGTAAAAACTAGACTATAATATCGTAGAGTAAAATCTGAGATGGAATAAGGAAACTCCAGCGCGATGCTCTCAAGATGGAAGCTACAGTCCATGTAACAAACTATTTATAAAGTGAAGGGGAATTGAAGTGGTATGGCACTCTTAGAGTTCCTGACACTGACCCATGGAGCACAAGTCAGCCAAATATTAAGTAGGAACTGAAATAGAAGAATGCAGACTTAGACGCACGAGGAAGGTTTTAAGTAGCTTTTTCCCCTCGAGGAGCTGATGTCGTAATGATGTAAGAAGAACCTCTAAAAACAGCATCAAGACTATTATTAATTAGAAACAGAGTCATTGGAGGTAGAAAGGAGCGATTACTCTGCTCCTCCCTGAGGTCTAGGCTGGGATGAGTCCCCACGGGGTTATTTCCAGTTCTGTGTGAGTTAATGATGCCAGTGTAATCAACTTCAGCCAGAGAGAATGCAGCATAAAGAAGAAACAAAAGAAAATTGTTGGGATTACACATAAACTCTCTTTGGACATATGCAGGCTCACAAAGCTAATGAGCTCCCCATTCAGGCTCTCTGGTGGCAGCGTATTGTAATAGCCCTAAACATTCTGAGAAAGGCACTACCAAAGCTGGGGAGCGGGGAGACTATTACAGCTAAATGCTGAAGAAGTTAGTTTGTTAAGGGAATAAGATCTCACTGCTGCCTGACTTTCACTGATAAGAAAATTCAAAGCCCAGAGAAGGAGAGTCAGATGTTGGCAAGACTTACTTTAGCTTTCAAGAAGTCGAACAGAGTATAGAGAGGGAAGGGACTTAGGATCACACAGACCATCCTGCCACAGGAGAACAGGGGCCTCCCTTGAGTCTCAAATAGCAAACTTATGGAAAATTTGAACTGTATTCTGGTAGGGCAATAAACATACAACCTTCATCACACATAGCCAATAGAAATAGCACCCAAAAAAAGAGATGGCTCTGTTGATTAGAACACTCATTGTTTGTAAAGGGAAAGAGAGAGATCTGAGGTATATCACTTGAATCCCTTGGGATTTCAAGCAAAAACAAATAAATGAAGGAGATGGGCGGGGCAATTAGCTTTCTCTTTGAATGAAGTCAAAACAGAAAAACTCACTGCCATTGAATTGATTCCAGCTCAGAAGAACCAGTAGGACAGGGTAGAACTGCCCTTGTGGGGTTGGAGGCCTGTCAATCTTTCAGGGAATAGAAAGCCTCACTTTGTCCCCAGAGCTGCCAGTGTTTCTAGCTGCGACCTTGTGGTGAGCAGCCCACGGTACATACATGACACCACCTGGGATCCTTGAACATAGTGGATCTACTCGAATGTGTTTCCGAGCCTTGAATTCCTTAGAGGTTTTCATAGATAACTTGTTTCTGATTTTTTATGGGTAAAAAACTCTGAAAGATGTTATCCTGCTTCACTACCTCCAAGGCGGAATAAAGAGCTCTGGTGGCATAACACTTTTACATGTTGGGCTGCTAACCACAAGGTGGAGGGTTCAAACCCACCAGACTCTGCAAGTGAAAGATAAAGCTGTCTGCTCCCATAAAGATTTATACTCACAAGGACAGTTCTACGGTGACTTCTAGGGTGGGAAAGACTATGAATTGACTCTAGTGCATTGACTTGCATTTTTTTGTTTGTGTTTTGTTTTTAAATAGTAGTCATGGAGGAAAACCTAGCAATCTGTTTCCATAAGGAGAATAACCAAGAAAAATGTATGGGGCTGTCAAACACATCACCTGGGATCTTAGGAGTCAGAAGAGACTTGGAAGCACCTCACAACAGCAAGCACAACAATCTGCCATGTTGCAAGCTCTTCACCAATTTACCTAGTTTTTTCTTTCAATAAAATTAGCATGAATTTTGAATTCCCAGGAAGTTTTCATTAGTAATTGATCAACACACAAAGTTATCTGTTTAAACTACCATGCACTTTTAATTTGTGGAATGTTTTACCTTTTGGTCTAATTGGTATTATTCTCTTAATCATCATCTTTATTATCCAAATAAAAACAACTACTTTTTATATCATGTAGATTTTCAGTCGGACTTATTTCCTAAAACTTCTATAACAGCCCATCTAAGTAATTTTTCTCAGTCAACAGAAAAAGAAAATAAATTATGGTGAGAAGTTGAATAACGTACTTTCTCTGGTCATACAAAAAACAGTTGGTATCATGTCTGTATTTGAACCAAGCTCTGACTCCTGGTCTTAGTTGTATTTATCGCAACCTCGTGTCCCGTGTCTTTGATGAAATTATAAAGTTCTTGAGGTCAAGTAATTCCAGATCATGAATTTATTATTTTAACAAATATGTTTCTAACTACATAGTAATAAGCATATGTGCTGCTTTTATCACTGAATTTGCATCAATGAATGAAACAAACAAAGCTCCTGCCCCCATTTAATAAGAGCGTGAGCTATGTTCATAAGGTAGACACAAATGAAAACCAAACTGAGGTAGCATTTCATATCTACTAACATGAGGGACAGGGGGATATAATGTGCTCCTGGTGATGTAGAGGGTCCAGAATGGTGGAGAAAATATAAAGTGGTTCTGCCAGTTTACAAAGCAAGCACATATTGTCTTCATTCTCTCTTTTTCAAGTTAAATATGCTGCTGTTTTGGGGCAGATTACCTTGAGTTGATTTCACACATCCCTATAGCATGTCCTATGCTGCTTTCTTTATGGGAGTCACTTGCCAGGATTTCTGGCAGAGACATTGAGTAGGTTCATACCACTGACCTTTTAGCAACCACCAAACTTGCTTGCCATGACCCATTCCTAGATTTTTATTCAAGGAAATGAAAATATTTATTTAAGGACCTGTTAAATAGTTTTACTTATAATGAACCAAACATGAAGCAAACTCAAATGTCAAACTTTCACATGTGTATGAAGCAATTAAAAATACCATGGCTTGAAAAATAAAATAAAATAACTTAAAAAAATACCATGGCTTGGATCAAGTGACCCTTAGTCCTCAAAGTACCATCTTTGCATTTCAATAAGGATGTGCAGCAGATTTATCTAATGCAATGCATCCATTGATCTCTTTTTTTTTTAATTTTAACAATTTATTGGGGCTCATACAATTCTTTTCACAGTTCATATATATACATACATCAATTGTATAAACCACATCTGTACATTCTTTGCCCTAATCATTTTTTTCTCTTTTCTTCTTTTACATTTTATTAGGGACTCATACAACTCTTACCACAATCCATACATATACATACATCAATTGTATAAAGCACATCCATACATTCCCTGCCCCAATCATTCTCAAGGCATTTGCTCTCCACTTAAGCCCCTTGCATCAGGTCCTCTTTTTTTTCCCCTCCTCCCTCCCCCTTCCCCCCTCCCTCATATGCCATTGGTAATTTATACATCGTTGTTTTGTCATATCTTGCCCTATCCGGAGTCTCCCTTCCCCCCTTCTCTGCTGTCCCTCTCCCAGGGAAGAGGTCACATGTGGATCCTTGTAATCAGTTCCCCCTTTCCAACCCACTCACCCTCCACTCTCCCAGCATCCTCCCTCACACCCTTGGTCCTGAAGGTATCATCCACCCTGGATTCCCTGTACCTCCAACCCTCATATGCACCAGTGTACAGCCTCTGTCCTATCCAGCCCTGCAAGGTAGAATTAGGATCATGGTAGTTGGGGGGAGGAAGCATCCAGGATCCGGGGGAAAGCTGTGTTCTTCATCGATACTACCTCACACCCTAATTAACCCATCTCCTCTCCTAAACCCCTCTATGAGGGGATCTCCATTTGTCGACACTTGGGCCTTGGGTCTCCACTCTGCACTTCCCCCTTCATTTACTATGATATATATATACATATATATACATGCATATATACTTATACACATATATACACATACATACACACACTTATATCTTTTTTTTGCATGATGCCTTATACCTGGTCCCTTGGGCACCTCGTGATCACACTGGCCTGTAAGCCCATTGATCTCTTAACTGCTGTTTTCATAAGCGTTGGTTGAACACAGGAATAAAGCAGACCAAAGAAGAATTAATGTGTCTGAATTGTGGTGCTATTGAAGAATATTGAAAGTACCACAGACTGCCAAAAAAGACATGTTGTCTAAGAAGAAGTAGGTCATAGTGCTCCTCAGAAGCAAGGATGGCGAGATGTTTTCCTATAGACTATAAACATTGTCAGCAGAGCATAGTTCCTAGACAAGGACATCGTGCTTGGTAAAGTAAAAGGGCAGAGAAGACAGGAAGGCCCTCAAGGAGATGTAGTGACACCCTGGCTGCAACAATGGGCTCAACAAGCATAGGAACAATTGTGAGGATGGCTCAGGACAGGGCAGTGCTTCATTCTGTGGTGCATAGGATCACTATGGGTTGGAAACAATTCTGTGGTCCCTAAAAACAAGAACAAGGTGTATGCTTCCAGTTTTCTAATGTGTTTGGGTAGAATTATGAAACTACAGATGGAAGGATGTGAGAGTTCTTTTGGAGGGAGATGGAAACATTCCATATTTTTTTTTCATTCCATATTTATATTGTCATTGTACCTGTACTGCTCATATTTCTCAGAATTCATCAAATTGAACAACATAAAAGGATGTGAATTTTATTGAATATAACTTATATATGAAGGAGTCTGACTTTTAAGCAGAAATTCAAGGGTAAAAAACAGCACTTGAAAAAGAAAAGAAAAAATCCTTTACCCTTACAAATATATTTTTTCTAGTTTTTCATACTGAGAGACATACTCATATGCCTCTATAATTCTGAAAGTCATGCCACTGATATTTTAAATACAATATGATCACCTGTGGTGGAAATTTTCAGCAGAACTTCCAGCATAAGACAACCTAGAAAAAAAGGCTGATAATCTACTTTGAAAACCAGTCAGTGAAACATCTATCAATCCAAAAATAATATTATCTTATATTGTGCTGAAAAATAAATCCTCTAGTTTAAATAACACTACATACAGCTCAAACAATGGACTCAAACAAACCAATAATCATTAAGATGATGCAGGATCAGAAAGTGTTTTATATTTTAAGAATATATTGCTACTGGGACTCCCAATTCATACATACACAGGTTGATTCTAAACAAAAGGTGTTTGAACATATCTATGCAGTCTGTAGATAGCTACAGACAAGTTTTCTAAGTAAAGCACTTGACTTAGTCTTGTTATCGAACTCACTGCCATCAGTTGATTCTAATTCATAGTGAGTCTATATAACATTTCCTAGTTATAAATCTTTAGAGGTGCAGATCTTTTCCACATGGTGGTACTGGTGGATTTGAACCCCTCCACCTTGGAATTCTTTCCCAATAATTTCCATACAGCCCCATCAGGCATCTTCAGCCTCAATGAGGTACCTTCAGAAACCAAAGTCAAATGAAAACATGGACCAATTAAATTCAAGGCAGAAAGGTCAGTTTAGAAGACTTTGACAATTGTTTTTGAGAGATTCCTAATGTTGATAGATTTTCTCAAAAGACACAGAATAAATATAGAAATTTGTTATGAAGATTTTTTTTTAATTTGAAACTTCCATTGGTTAAAACAAAGCCAGGAAAGTTGTGCTTACGAAGTTGTTTATATTTTCTTCCAAATGCACCTGCTCAGTCCAGGGTAGCAAGGGATATCCAAAGAAATTTCATTGGGAAACATTATCCCATCCACCTTGAATCCCTGGCTTTCCCCTTCAGCCTTCTTTTAGTTCTCCTAAAATAAAATATTTAAAAGGTACACAATTTGAGTCCCTCCAGGATGTTAAAATGATCATAAATTGGAATATACAGTTTTTTGTAGTAGGCTTAAGACATGGATATTGCCTTCTGAAGTACGTAAATCTGGAAAGAGAATATGCCAAGAAGTAATAGCTTCACATTTGGATATTTGGAGTATACAATTCTTTGTTGAAGGATTAAGACATGGATATTGCCTTCTGAAGTACATAAATCTGGAAAGAGAATATGCCTAGAAGTAATAGCTTCATTTTGATATTTTGTTTCATGAAAGTGTTTGTGGGGTGATCGCTGAAGACAAAGTAGATGCATAAGCAAATGTGATGAACAAAGCTGATGGAGCCCAGCTATCAAAAGTTATAGCATCTAGGGTCTTAAAAACTTGAAGATAAACAAGTGGTCATCTAGTTCAGAAGCAACAAAGCCCACTTGGAAGAAGCACACCAGCCTGTGTGATCACAAGGTGCTGAAGGGATTATTTATCAGGCATCAAAGAACAAAAAAAAAATCATATCATAGTGTGCTCACCTTCCCAATAGGATTGCTGAAGACAAATGGGTACATAGCAAATGTGGTGACAAAAGCTAATGGTGCCTGGCTATAAAAAAATATAGCACCTTGGGTCTTGAAGACTTGAAGGTAAACAGAGGCCATCTAGCTCAGAAGTAACAAAGACCACACGCAAGAAGCACACCAGCCTGTGTGATCAAGAGGTGCCAAAGGGATCAGGTATCAAGCATCAAAGAACAAAAAAATCAAATCATCATGAATGAGGGGGAATGCAGATTGGGGACCCAAAGCCCATTGTGGGCAAATGGACATTTCCTTACAGAAATGTTGCAGGAAGGAGATGAGCCAGTCTGGGTGCATTGTAGCAATGATGAAACATACAACTTTCTTCTAGTTCCTAAATGCTGCCTCCCTCCCCAATCCCCAACTCATCCCTTCCCACTATCATGATCCCAATTCTACCTTACAAATCTGAGTAGACCAGAGGATGTACACTGGTACAGATAGGAACCAGAAACACAGAGAATTCAGGACCAGTGCTGAGAGTGGCGGTACCGGGAGGGTGGAGGAAAAGTCGGGTAGATAGGGGGAACCAATTATAAGGATCTACGTATAACCTCCTCTGTGGGGGATTGATAATAGAAAAGAGGGTGAAGGAAGACATCGGATAGTGTAAGATATGACAAAATAATAATAATTTATAAATTATCAAGGGTTCATAAGAGAGAAGGGAGGTGGGAGGGAGGGGAAAATGGGGAGCTGATAGCAAGAGCTCAAGTAGAAAGCAAATGTTTTGGGAATGATGAGGGCAACAAATGTACAAATGTGCTTGACATACAATGGATGGATGGATGGATTGTGATAAGAGTTGTATGAGCCCCGAATAAAATGATTTTAAAAGATATGTATTGTGTCATTGTTTGAATAGGGAAGAGAGAAAACAGGAGTCCTGAGAATGGGGTGGTTGTAAACCCTGTCATTAAAGGTGTTCATGCATAAATTAGACTACTACTTGCAAATAAAGTTGCAGAAGAGACCCAAGCATGGATAATGAGTTAGATTTAATAACTTTTAAATTCCCTTCTAACCTTGAAACCCACAGGCTATTCAGAATACTTACTATGTGTGAGATTTCATTAGAACAAGCACAAACGGAGGACAAGAAAATGTCCACAGGCTTTGAGCATACAATGTGCAGTTAACACTATGTGCAACTACCAATGTTTGTCTGATACGTTCTTTATAAGCCATGATTTTTTTCAATCCCATTGAACTTTTGCTAAGAAAACAGGCTATTAAAAGTGGCTACTCCTCTAGCAAACTAAACACATTTGGTGGTGAGACTACACATCTATGAAATTAGGTTTTCTTTACAGTTTTTATTGTAGCTTGGGTGAATGTATACAGAGCAATTTCGTTTTCCATTCAATGATTTACACATATTGTGTTTGCAATATTTGTTTCAATTCCCTTAATGTAGCAGCACTCTTCCCATGTCCTCTCTGAGCAACTCTTTTCCATTCGTTCTTTTTATCTGCCTCTTCCTGCCTTCTAGCTCAGCTTTGTTTTCAAGCAAATGCTGGTGTTTGGTCTTGTGTGGTTGGTTATCTTGAGAAGTACATTTTCCCACTTTGTTATTATTCACTTAATAGGCCTGTCTATTATTTGACTGAAAGCTGATCCACATGGATGGGTTGAGTTCTAGCCTTGAGAAGTGTCCAAGGGCCACAGTTTCAGGGGATCCACTCCTCTCTGTCACACTAAGAAATCCAGCCTTCTTTATGCTTTTGAGATTTGTTCTGGTTTTAGTCTCTTCCCTCTCTGTCCAGACTTTCTTGTGTGATCCTGAGGCGAGCTATCAGTAGTGGTAGGTGGGTATCTTCCAGTTCCTGTGGTGTCAGCAAAAGCTGTGATTTGCGTGGTCCCCTCGACCTTTGGACTAAGTTCCCTGGAGTCTTTGGATATCTTCAGTCTTCTTTGATTCAGGCGGCAGAGAGTGACAGTTGCACCTCTGATTTTGTAAACTTGTAAGCCCCTGTTACTAATCACCATAGCAGCACATCATAGGATATTTTCTCTGCAGACTATGTTATGCTCATTAGCCAATACGTCCCCCTGTGGTCTGGTCTTTGAGCTCATCGTCTCATTCTTCAAGGTGTTGGATTGTGGCAAAGAAGCTCCCAGAGTATTTTTCCCCTATAGGTTCTGCTGTAACATACTGTATATACTCGAGTATAAGCTGATTGGAATATCAGCCCAGGCACCTAATTTTACCATAAAAACTTCATTTAAAATGTGCTGAAAAACTTCGCTTATACATGAGTATATATGATCGATGTATTTACAGCACATACAAATAAGTAAGTAGAAATGTCCTTTGCCAAAAAATATAAATACTTAAGGCTGTATTTCTATTCGTATCTCTCCACCTTTGTTCAACTTGCATGTCTTATCTATGTGTCTACTTATAGAAACTACTTGTTATTAATGTTATTGTAGGATTGTGTATGTAATAGTACTTAGAACTGTGTTAGAGGTTGGGCTGCAACCAAGGTCAACAGATCAAATCCACCAGCCACTTCAAAGTGAAAAATGATGCTATCTGATTCCTTAAGCAGTTTCAGTCTCAAATAATTACATAGGGTCACTGGGGGTTGGAGTCATTCATATGTGGGTGGATTTGTTTGATAGAATTGGCGGGGGCAGAATTTGGTTTGGGTTTTTTGGATGCCTTATAATCTTGTGGACTTCCTGGTGTCTTCCTTTCATATGGTTACATTGTGCTGACCTCCTTCTTACGGCACATTGCCTTTCCTTCTTCTATATTGCCTTTCTCAAGTTAAAGTATGGTTGCCCTCTACTTATTGGTTTCCATACTTTAGTCCCAACTCCTAGCAAGCCTGTAGGACAGGGCAGAACAGTCCTTGTGAGTTTCCATGCTATAGGATCAGAGAGAGACTAAAGATGACAAAGCTCCCCATTCCTAGATCAGCACATACCCTGAAAATTTATTCCAAGACAAAACTCTTCTAAAAGAGTTTTATTTTGATTCTCTTTAAATAATTACTTTGTGCATTTTTCCTAAACGTATAACCGAAAGCAGAGCATTTCCTTGTGTGCTTTATGTGTGCATGCGTGTGTATGCTTTTATATGTGTAGTCAAAGGAGCTCAGTAAAATTAAATCCTTGAAAATTACAACACTCCTACATTTACCATAACATGTCTGCTGGTCTAATTGTGATCAATTTGTTTCATTTATGTTATAAACCACACTGAAGGCTATAATCTATGATCTTTGTCAGTAAATGCTTCAAATCTCCTCTGATATCAGCAACAAACAAGATTGTGTCATCTGCATGCCACAAGTTGTTAATAAGTCTTCTTCCAAATCTAATACCATGTTCTTCTTCATATACGTTCGAGGTTCTCAGATGATTTACTGAACATGCAGACTGATAATACGGTGAATGGATGCAAGGTTGACATAACTTTCCTGACTTCAAACCAGGAGTGTCTCCTTGTTCGGTTCAAACTACTGTCTCCCCATTTATGCATAAGCATAATTATATTTTCTAGAATTTCTACTCTTGGTAAGGGTACTCATAATTTGTTATGATCTACACAGTCAGACTTTTTACAGTCAGTAAAATATAGGTAAACATCTTTCTTGTCAATAAAGCACAGACACACAGTAACTTCCATGCAGCCAAGAGTCACTAGGGATAACTTGATATTAATGTTGTGAGCAAGACTTGTAGGTCAGCAATCCTCCCCTATTCTTCTTGTTCATTGCTGTTGGGTTGATTCGAACTCAGAGACTTTCACATATGCAGGTAGAAGAGCTCCATAGGCTTTCAACACTGATCTTTTGCAAGTCGATCGCCATATCTGTCTCAACACTGTGATCTTTGGCAAGTCGATCACCAGATCTGTCTTCCAATATAGTTCTGGGTGGGTTTGAACAACCAATTTTTTTGAGTAGTAATTGTTTGTGCTCTTCAGTGACTCTTACCAGTGCTTAACCCTCAGGGAATGAGTTATAGTTGTTATTAATCCTGCCACATCCTAGGAGACTATGTAATTGCCATACATTTGGAGGAGAAGAATACATTTATCAGTAATGATGGTGTGCACAGTGATGGGTAGGATGTAAACCTGTGGTTCCTTGAACAGAGTCTCCAGATGTGTCCTTATTGTAATGTTATAATGTTATTTATAAAGTGGATCAGTGATTTCCTGTTGTTTCTGGCTTTATTAAACTATTTACTTGTCACATTAAGTAAAAAATCAGCATGGAGGTTTGGAAAGAGCTCTGTTCTAAGAGGGAGGTGATTTGGCCTTTTTCCTCCCCCTATAGATACCTTATGAGGTGCAATGTACATAATGCTTAATTAATAGACATTTATTTAATTTAATCGAACATTATTGCCTGTTACTTGATACCACTCCATTAATAATAACATGTTTGCAATTACTTTATATATTATTTGCTCATTTTATTGCCTGTTCCCTCCTCTAGACCTGCACGAGGTTAGACACTTGAGAGTTTCATTTTACTACAGTATCCACAACGCTAAGGATAGTTCCTTGGTCCCTAGTAGGTCTCAAATAAGTGTTTGTCAGGTGAAAGAGTAACTTTCAAGTGCATTTTTTAAATATATCAAGCACAGTAGCAAGCCATTTGATATATATGATGCCATAGATTAGAGTGCACCTCAACTTTAATGTGAACCTATATCGTCTAAGCTCTTACTCAAATGCAAATTCTGATTCAGAAGGCTGGAATGGGATTTGAGATTTTGTATTTTACCAAATTTTGCTCTTCACAGTAAGACAAAGGATGGGGTTCCAGAACAATTAATGGTGCTCTTGCAGAAAACATACATGGCCAAGAGAAAATTGTTCTAACAGAACAAGGAAATATTGCATGGTGTAAAATCAGAAGATGTGAACATCAAGGTTACATTCTTCACCATACTTATTCAACGTGTAAACTGAGAAAAGAAGATGAAAACCTGAACCATATAAAGAAGGATGCGAAATGCATAGACACAATCTTGCTTGTCAAAAATGAGGAAGACTTGAAGCACATACTGATGAAAAGCAAGAACCACAGCCACCAATATGGATTGCAACTTGATGTAAAGAAATAAAAATCCTCACAACTCAATCAATAGATGATAAGATGAGAAATAAAGAAGAGATCAAACTTGTCAAGTATTTTATCTTACCCTGATCCACAATCAGCCTTCGTGGAAAAGCAGACAAGAAACCAAAAGATGTATTGATTTGGGCAAATGTGCTGCAGGAGCCTCTGCAAAGTATTAAAGAGTAAAGGTCTTCTTTTGAGAACTGAGTGCACCTGACCCAAACCATGGTGTTTTCAATCGCCTCATATGCATGTGGAAGCTAGTCAATGTAAAAAGGCTGCCGAATTTTGACTTTAATTATGGTGTTGGTGAAGTATATTGAAAATCTCATGGACTGCCATAAGAATTAAAAAATATGTGTGGAACGAAGTGCAGGTAGAATGCTCCTTAAGGATGATCAGACTTCATCTCTTGCTCTTTGAACATGTGATCAGAAGGAGAGAACAGTCCCAGGAAGAGGATGCCATGATTGGTGACGTAGAGGGTCCATGCAAAAGAAGATCTTTAACCACATGGATTGACACAGAGGCTGCAAAAATCGGCTCAGACATAACAACAATATGAGAATGACCCATGACCCATCAATGTTTTCTCTTTTGTCTCTCGTACACAGGGTCTCGATGAGCTTTAAGAGACTCAATAACACCTGACAAAATCAGATTTTAAAGCAAGTTAATGCTGATGCTGCTGGTTGACATACTAAGGTTGAAACAAGCAAAGGTTGTTTTCCCAATCTTCCTCAGTGAAAAGTCAACCTACAACAAAACGCTAGTGGTTTAACTAAATTAAACTCTTAATGTAACCAAAAATTTAATCTAAAGAATTAATAAGGAGACCATATACTCTGGAAACATTTTTGTCAATGGCATACAGACCAAAGGATGAACTTTGGAAATTTATTCAAAGTGTCTTCTGAAGAATCAGTGCATTTGAACTTGTGTTGGTAAAGAGTATTGAATATATCGTGAGTTTTCACAAAAAATAAACATATAAACCCCAAAAGAAATGTACTTTGGAAATGGCATGGGTAGATTTTGTCTTTATTACTTTGAATACATCAGAAGGACAGATGAGTTCTTAGAAAAGGACATTATACTCTGGTAAAATAGAGTGTGTAAAAATGAAGGAAACTTTAAATGAGCTGGATTGACACAATAGCTACAATAATGAATTCAAAATTACCAACTATCACTAAGATGACAAAGGCCAGGGAAAAAATCTGTTCTGTTCGACTCAAGGTGACCATGAGCAGTAGCCGACGCAATGCAGCTAGCAACAACAAAGTTATGTGTTCTAGGAAAGTATTCTTTTCTTTACACAGTTCTGTCCAAATATATAAAATGGGAAAATTGTTGTTCTTCTTTATTACAGAGAGAATTTTAGACTAATAAACATTCATCTATTTTCTGGCTTGAGTCTCCTTCTAAATTCTGAAGGACTGAGACTCAAATAACTTACTATATGTGTCCTTGCTTTCTAAGTTCTAAAGTGTTTAAAAATGCTCATTACTAAAATCACAATATCAACAAAACTGTTGAGGGGGAGAAGGAGAAAATCAATGGGTATGTTATTTTGAGTGTAGGGTCAAGGTGTAAAGTGGCAGACACTCCTCATTGCCTGTCAGCAACTGGCAATTAATCAGTCTCAGGGTGTTTTCAAACGTTGGAAATTATGTATTTTCCATTCACCAGCTGGAAGACTGCCATCCAAAACAGCCAGCATCAGCTACTAGCTGAATTAATACTTGCTGTCCCTATGTACTCAATTCCTCCTCCCTTTCCTTCTCCTGCATTACACAAACTAGTCAACATAAAGATGCTTGGAACTGGGTTTAGGAAGATGTGTATCACTTGCAAGTCTGACTCCGTTATGCATTCTGAAAGTCGGTGCAGCTCTTTAGATCATTATCAATAGTCCAGCCCATACGTGCCAGGAAATGTGTTAGATGTTTTACATTCATCATCTCACAACACACTCAAGCAGTCTTTTAGGGTCGACATTAAAAGTCCGTCTTGAATTGAGATGCATCGAGATTTAGAAAGGTTAGTGATTTTCCATTCATTTTTCTAAGAAGTTATTCATTGATCAATTTCTCTTTACTAAAACCTAAATATTATCAGAGATACTGCTGGTAGGAGGCCCCTTAAGTCCAAGGGCACTTGAAATGTGACTGATGAGGAAGGCATTTCTTAGAGAAGTGTAGAAAGTGATGACATGAGTCTAGTAGATCCTATGGGAGTGGAACCTTCAGTCTTTATTTGATGATGAGGCATGACTCAAGGTAAAGAGAAACAGCTACAAAAATCTTCTTATGATTGGAACTTGGAATGTGTGAAGTATGGATTTAGGAAAACTGGAAGTGGTCAAAAATGAAACCGAATATATGAAGATCAATATCCTAGGTACTAGTGGTATTTGACTGGTATTGGCAATTTTGAATCAGAAAAATCATATGATTTTCCATGCATAAAATTATACAATCAAGGGGAATGGAGTGGCCTTACTTGTCAGAAAGGATCTTGCAAAAGCCATCATAAGGTACAATGCTATCTGTGATCAGAATATATTCATCTGCCCTTTAAGAAATCCTATTATTGATTAAGGATTCCTATTATTAAAATGTATGCACCAACCACAAAAGCTAGTGATGAAGAAATTGAAGAAGTTTACCAATGGTTTTAGTTGGAAACTGATCAAGCATGCAATCAAGATGCATTTATTGTTATTGGTGATTGGAATGCAAAAAGTGGAAACAAAGAGGAAGGAACAACATTGGAAAATGTGGACTTGGTGATGGAAATGGAGCTGAAGATTGCATGATAGAATTTTGCAAAACCAACCACTTATTCTTAGCAAATACTTTTTTTCAACAACACACAAGATGACAATACACATGGACTTCCACAGATGGAATACAAATATATCAAATTGGCTACATCTGTGGGAAAACAAAATGGAGAAGCTCAATATCAGCAGCCAAGACCAGACAAGGGACCAACTGTGGAACTGACCATCACTTTCTCATATGTAAATTTAGGATAAAGATGAAGAAAATTAAAAAAAAATACACAGGGACTAAAATATTACCTTGAGTCTAGCCTACCTGAATTTTGAAAACATCTCAAAATGAGATTTTTCCCATTGAACAGTAATGACAAACGACCTCATGAGATGTGGGAAGAAAGCATGACCATCATTCATGAAAAAAAAACAAAAGGTTATTAAAAAGAAAAAAGAAATCATATCATTGTAGATGGGGGTAAGTGTAGAGTGGAGACTCAAGGCCCATCAGTAGGCAACTGGGCTGAGTGGTAGTGGGGAGGAGATGGGCCAGTCAGGGTGCAGGGTAGCAATGATAAAATATATAACTTTCTTCTAGTTCTTAAATGCTTCCTCCTTCCCACTATCATGATCCTAATTCTACCTTACAAATCTGGCTAGACCAGAGGATGTTCACTGGTACAGATAGCAACTGGAAACACAGGGAATCCAGGACAGATAACCCCTTCAGGAACAGTGGTGAGAGTGGTGATACCTGGAGGGTAGAGGGAAGGTGGGGTTGAAAGGGGGAACCGATTATAAGAATCTACATATAACCTCCTCCCTGGGAATGGACAACAGAGAAGTGGGCAAGGGGAGGCATTGGACATTGGAAGATATGACAAAATAATAATAATTTATGAATTATGAAGGGTTCATGAGGGAGGGAGAGGGCAGAAGGAGGGGAAAAATGAGGAGCTATTATTAAGGGCTCAAGTAGCAGGCAAATGTTTTGAGAATGATGATGGCAACCATTGTACAAATGTGCTTGACACAATGGATGTACATCTGCATTGTGATTAGAATTGTATGAGCCCCCAGTAAAATGATTAAAAAGAACTACAAGAAAGAAAGATTTAAAAAGATTAATATGGATATCATAAGAAACTCTGATGCTTGCTATTAATCATACAGTAGCTAAAGCAAGTGGAAGAAAGAATGAAGTGAAGGGAATGATTAGAAAATTTCAAAGTGTAACTCGAGAGGCAAAGCCAAATATGATAACAAAATGTACAAGGACCTAGAATTTAGAAAACCAAAAAGGAACAGCACGCTCAGCATATCTGAAATGGCAAGAACTCAAGAAAAAAAGTCAAGCCTCAAATGGAAATTCTGAAAGATTCTAGAAATATTGAATGATGCAGAAAGCATCAAGACAAGATGGAATAAATATACAGTCACTCTACCAGAAAGAATGAGTCCATCATTTCAGGAGGTAGCATGTGAAAAAGAACCAAAAGTGCAGAAGGAAGTTCAAATGGCACTGAATGCATCAGACAAAAACAGGGACCCCAAACCAAGGGACTGATGGGATACCCATTGAAATGCTTCCAAAAGCTGAAGAAGCACTGGAAGTACTCGTTCTTCTATGCCAGGAAATTTGGAAGACAGCTACCCAGCAAACTGACTGGAAGTGATCCTTATCTGTGTTATTTGTGCCCATTCCAAAGAAAGGTGGCCCAACAGAATACTCAAATTATAGAATGACGTCACTGATATCACACCAAGTAACTTTTTACTTATGGTCATCCAATAACAGTCATAGCAGCAAATTGACAGGGAACTGCCAGAAGTTCAGACTGGGTTTAGAAGAGGACATAGAACAAGGAGTATCATTTCTGATGTCAGATGCATTGGGGCTCAAAGCAGAGAATACCATAGAGATGTCTACTTGTGTTTCATTGACTATGTAAAGCATCCGACTGTGAGGACCATCATAAACTGTAAATGACCTTGAAAAGAAAGGTGATTCCAGAACACTTCATTGTGCCCATTCGGAACTTGAACATGGATCATGAAGCAGTTATGTAGCAGAGTAAGGGGATACTGCATGCTTTAAAATCAGGAAAGGTGTGCAAAGGGTTCTATTCTCTCACCATACTTGTTCAATCTCTATGCTGAGTAAATCATCAAAGAAGCTGGATTATAGGGAAGAAGAGTTCAGCATCAGGATCAGAGGAAGGCTTGTTAACAACCTCTGCTATGCAGATGAGCCAACTATTTTGCTGAAGGTGACGAGTTGAAGCACTTGCTAATGAAGATCGAGAATGTTAACCTTCAGTATGGATTACAACCATAAAGGAGATCAATATCCTCACAACCGACCCAAAAGGTAACATCATGATAAATGAAGAAAAGTTTGAAGTTGTCCAATATTTTGTCTTGGATCCACAATCACTGGTCATGCAAACAATGATCAAGAGATCAAAAGGTGTATTGCATTATGTAAATCTACTACACAAGACTCTTTTATAGCATTGAAGAGCACGGATATTTCTTTGAGGACTAAAGTGCACCTGATCCAAGTCATGGTATTCTACATTTCATCTTTAAAGGCTGGATAGTGAAAACAGACTTTTAGAAGAATAGGTGCGTTTGAATTGTGGTGCTGACGGAGAGTATTGAAAGTGGCATGGACTGCTGAAGGGCAACCCGATCTGTCTTGGAAGAAATAAGGACAGAGTACTCCCTAGAGGCAAGGCAGGGTAGACTTAGTCTTACATACTTTTGGACATATTGTCAGTAGAGACCAGTCCTTGGAGAAGGACATCGTGTTTGGTAAAGGGGGGGTGGGGTCGTGAAAAAGAGGAAGACCTCGTTGAGATGGACTGATGCAGTAGCTGCATCAACAGACTCAGCAATGGAAACAATTGTGAGGATGATGCGGGACCATGCAGCATTTTGTTACATTGTGCATGGGGTCACTATGGCTTAGAGTTGACTAGATGGCTTCTAACAACACCCATCCCCCCAGATAGGCTGGAAAAGGAAACATATATCATAAAATCAAATAGCTGAGGATGATAGTTTAGAGGGAGGAAGTGATAAGACTGTAGAAAACAAGAAAATATGTTAAAAAATTCGTCGGCCAATGGAGATCCCCTCATAGAGGGGTTTAGGAGAGGAGATGGGTCAGTCAGGGTGCAAGGTAGTACCGACGAAGAGCACAGCTTTCCCCCAGATCCTGGATGCTTCCTCCCCCCAACTACCACGATCCGAATTCTACCTTGCAGGGCTGGATAGGGCAGAGGTTGTACACTGGTACATATGAGGGCTGGAGGCACAGGGAATCCAGGGTGGATGATATCTTCAGGACCAAGGGTGTGAGGGGCGATGCTGGGAGAGTGTAGGGTGAGCGGGTTGGAAAGGGGGAACTGATTACAGGGATCCACATGTGACCTCCCCCTGGGAGAGGGACAGCAGAGAAGGGGGGGAAGGGAGACTCCGGATAGAGCAAGATATGACAAAATAACGATGTATAAATTACAAAGGGCACATGAGGGAGGGGGGAGCGGGGAGGGAGGGGGAAAAAAAAGAGGACCTGATGCAAAGGGCTTAAGTGGAGAGCAAATGCTTTGAGAATGATTGGGGCAGGGAATGTATGGATGTGCTTTATACAATTGATGTATGTATATGTATGGATTGTCATAAGAGTTGTATGTATCCCTAATAAAATGTAAAAAAAGAAAAGGGGAAAAAAAGAAAGAAAGAAAATGATTAGGGCAAAGAATGTACAGATGTGCTTTATACAATTGATGTATGTATATGTATGGACTGTGATAAGAGTTGTATGAGCCCCTAATAAAACGTTTGAAAGAACCAAAAAAAATTCTATGAACAAAATGCACACTACAGAAACTTACCAAATGGAAATTTAAACTCTTGGTGGGAAAACAGACCATAAGCACAGCACCAACAGTCAAATGCTGTACTGTTAGACAAAAAAGATGGCCGTTTAACCAAGTGACTCAGACTCACCTCAAAAGAGAGACTAACAATCTACTCCTGAGAGGCCATGGCCTTGAAAATCCTATGGAACAGTTCTCCCCTGTACACATAAGGTGGCTATGGGTAGGAATCAACTGGAAGGCAACTAACAGCAATAAGAGTGACTTCTTAAGAGTGGTAAGCACTCAGGTGGGTGGTGACGAAATGTATCTAATGAAGAATGAAAAATAGTCTTCCATCCACAGGACAGCCTGGAGACAATGTCTGGCATACTTCAAGCCTCAGTAGCTGACCATAAAAGACCCTTGCATTTTCTGATATAGAAGCTGATATAATCTACATTTTTCAAAATAAAATTTAGGAATCTTAATCTGAACCTAAGGAAAGAAGAGCGAGATTGCAAGACCTTCTTGAGAGACTTACCAGCGGTGCCTTAAGAAAAACCATTTCATCTTTGAGTTTTGATTTCCAAATCTGCCTTCAGTGTAATATGCTGTTCTCACTGGGGTTGTGTATGGGAAGGTGACTTTGAATGAGCTGCACAAAATGTCTACTCACACTGCCTAAAAACGTCCTTTAGGCTAAAGCTTTGATCCAAATCTGGCAATTCATGGTAGGTTTACTCAACTGGTTAAGAGGGAGCCCCGAAGGCACAGTGGTTACACAACACTGACCATCAAGGCTGCAGTCTGAGAAGCCCACAGCGGCAGTTCTAACCTGTCTTATTGTCCCCATGAGCAGGGACCGACTTAATGGCAGTGATTTGGTTTTTGATTAGCAGTATAAGGACAACCCTAAATCACAAAGTTGCTGACAAATCAGCTCCCAATTAAATGCAAGCTAAGTATCATGCCACACATGCAATAATGGAGTGACCAATACACAAGGTATGCATAAACTTAATTGTGTCTATTTACTAATCTGTACAGAACAATTTTTCATATTTTCACTACATCAAACATACTGCATGTAGGCATGGCTGGCATCTGTCCCTGTCCCAGACCCACAGAACCTTTTTGCAAATTTACAATTCCTGATAAGGAATGGGGGTTCCTGATTGTTCCATGGTTAAAGCACTCCAGTTGCTAATCCAGAGGCCAGAAAAATGAATCTGCTATACTGAGACACGGCAGCCTGCTTCAGTAAAGATGCACAGCTTTAGAAAATTCTGTGGGAACGTCCTTCAATAGAAAAGGGTATGGAGAGAAATCTACTGGACAACAGTGTGCTTGCTTTGATTGGGGAAAGACTAGCCAATAGTAAGCACTGGCTTATTTATGCTTACTGGCTAATCTGTCCTGAGCAATCACGTTAACCTGTTCAATAAATATTAGTCAATAAGCACATGTAAACTCATGCTTCCATTGTTTGTTGAGTAAGCCACGCCTGCACATTTATAACCTTCTGTGCCACCTTCTTGCATTGCTTTCTGAGTTTCCAGGGTTTCAAGGGTTCTCCGAAGATGCGTGAAGACTTGATAAATGCCGGACTTTTAAGACCTAGTTCCTGTACTAATATGAATCTTTTGTCAAAGAGTAAGTATACATTTAATAAGTGGTACAAGTGATTCTTAAAATCAGCTTGTTTGGAGAAGCGCTACAGGCCATTATTCCTCAGATGGATGTGCGTATACAGCTGGCTTGGCATACTTATAAAATGAGATTTCTGGTAACAAGCTGCAATAGTTCTAAATTAGCACACTTGGAATTTGACCCGGGAGCTACATGTTTATGGGCACCACCCACTCTAGTAGATTTGTTGTGTGTGGTGGTCCATTATTCCAATAAGGGTGCATTGGGCTAGAGAGAAATGAATCACCATCTTCTGAACCTACTACACTTCCATTTTCTTGTTTTTGTCACAATGTGTCCTATCAGTTTAAATTCTAATTCTTGCCAGTGACTCTGGATTTATCTACTCACATTTCCACTGCTTGCTTTTGTTAACTGCCTTTATTATAAATCCTTGGCAATAATCTCTCTAGAAGCAGATTGCCGGGCCCCTTGTGTTATAAAGCCAATGGAGGGGCTTGAACAGTCAGTCTTTAAATTAGCCACTGTACACTGGAGAGACAGTGTGGGAATCGTGCCCTCTTGGCTCGCCCCACACCAGGGTGTAACACGAAGGGAGCTCAACAGAGTAGCAAGGGGAACAGAGCAACAAAGGGAACAGAGCAACAAAGTCCCCAAGGAACTCTGAAAATAGACTTCTGACTCTGGGCTCAGGGCTGGGCACTGCCTCAAACCCAATCAGAAAGCATTCACAAAGGTCAACAGACAGACCAGGAAATATTCATAGGCTATTTTTTTTCATATCTATATAAAAGAGGCAGGATAAACAACCCCAAGGAAAAAACGATGGGATCCACCGTTCCAGGAGAAAAGGGCAGAGGAGGAGGAAGGGGAAGTAAGAGGATAGTCAACAAACTCAGGGACAAGGGAACAACAAGGATCTAAAATCAATGGCGAAGAGGGCATAGAATGCCTGGTGGGGTTGGAATAAGTGCAATGTAGCTGAGAGGAAGTACAGAGAACTGAATGAAGATCAAACATGATAGTGGGACAGGAGGAAAATAAAAGGAAATAGAGGAAAAAACTGGAAGGCAGAAGACATTTATAGAGATATAAGTATAGTTACATATATATGTAAATATATTAATATTTAATGATAGTGATATAGGTGTATGTATATATATTTAGAGGTTAAGTACTAAAGTAGCTGATAGATATTGAGCCTCTACTCAAGTCCTCCCTCAATGCAAGACACTTTGTTCTAATAACCTTGCAATCTGCGATGCTCACCTTCTGACATGATCACTGAAGA
Source organism: Tenrec ecaudatus (assembly GCF_050624435.1). Lineage (NCBI taxonomy): Eukaryota > Metazoa > Chordata > Mammalia > Afrosoricida > Tenrecidae > Tenrec > Tenrec ecaudatus. The sequence goes on along the minus strand of NC_134539.1, from coordinate 55,637,528 downwards.
CAAAATGGGTACATAAGCTAATGTGGTGAAGACAGCTGATGGAGCCAGCTATCACAAGATATAGCATCCGGGGTCTTAAAGGCTTGAAGTTGAACAATCGGCTATCTAGCAGGGAAGCAACAAAGCCTACTTGGAAAAAGCACACCAACCCATGTATTCATGTGGTGTTGATGGGATCAAGTATCAGGCATCTGAAGACCAAAAACAAGCAACCTTTTTGATGTGAATGATGGGGTTGGAACAGAGATCCAAAGCCCATCTATAGACTATTGGACATCACAAAAGGGTCACAAAGAAATGACTAGCCAGTCAAACACATACCATTCCTCTAGTTCTTTAATGCCTCCCCCCACTATCAGGACCCCAGTTTTACCTTACAAATCCAGCTAGGCCAGCATGTACACTGGTACAGATAAGAGGTCTGGACACACAGAATCCAGGCCATAAAACCCCTCAGGAGCAATAATGAGAGTAGCAATATCATGAGGGAAGGGAGAAGGTGGGAGGAGAAGGGGGAGAAAGAGGGAACCGATCACAATGATCGACATACAAGCCTCCTTACTCCTAGGAGGATGAACAACAGAAACATGGGTGAAGGGAGATAGCAGTTGGTATAAAATATGAAAATGAAAATAATTTATGAAATCACGAGGGTGGGAGGAAGGAGGAGGGAGGTGAAAAAGGGGAGTTGATATCAAGGGTTCAAATAGAAAGAAAATGTTTTGAAAATAATGATGGCAACATATGTACAAATGTGCTTGATATAATTGATGTATGGATTGTAACAGCCCCCAATAAAATGATTCATTCAAAAATAAAAATAAATAAAACACAAGTATAAAATAAAAAAATAATAATTTTCCAGTTAGATAAATACTGCTTGTGCCACCCATGTTGAGAATGGTATTGGCTTTCTGAAGTCACTGACTACAAGTTGTAGTCTGGGCTGTTATTAGAAATTGGGCAGGCTGGGTGGGTGGGGGTGGGTGGAGTATGTGGTGACCACTAGAAAGGAGGACAGGGAAAGGGGGAACCTAGAATAGATGTTTCAGTACTGAAATGAATCAGGATGGCAAAGGACCTTGAACTCAGAAAGCTCAAATAGGATGAAACTTCCACACATGATTGAAAGATAGTAAACATTGTGAATGCCTCTTTTGAAGGAACACTGGTGGCATGGTGGTTAAGCATTGGGCTGCTAAGCAAAAGGTCAACAATGTGAACCCCCAGCTCCTCTGTGGAAGAAAATAAGACTTTCTGCTTCCATAAATATTTCAGCCTCCTCTGTCCTATGGGACCGCAATCAGCCAGCATAGACTCAATGGCAGTGGCTTTGGCTTTAGAAGTCTCTCATGCCCTTACAGAAATCCCTAGCTCCATAGCAGAAGAGATCTATAGGTGATTCCAAGCTATTCCTCAGGGCTCTTCCATTCACACTTACTATAAGGATTTATCTCGCTTGAATGAATATATGTTCTCTTCTCAAAAGTGGGGCCTGGAAAGAAGAAAAACAAACACAAAGTAGGTGGGTAAAGAAAACATTTATCCAGGCGACCTATAACATTTCCCCAGACTCAATTCAGCCGACACCCAACTTTTCTGAGTCATTAAACCTTCCAATTTCCTTGTGTGCTACATTCTCCAATTCAGCTATAGTCATCAGTGAGGGAAACGTGCCTTAACACAAATGTGTTAAGTCAGCAGAAGGAGGGTTTAAGAGTAGGAGGGGCAGAGAATGGTGATGCTGAGTACAATAGTTTGTTTGTTTGTTGTGTTTCACTAGCACTCTTTCAGCAAGAGAAGGGCCTGGGTATGTGTCCATCCTAGAGATGCAGATGAAGAGTATCTATTTTTATAGGAGCAGGTGACCTCATCTTTTACCTGGTGAGCAGCTCTCCGGGTTAAACCACTGACCTTTCTGTTATCAATACAACGTTTATACCACAGGGCTCCTAGGTCTTCCGGACAGTTTCTAGGCCAGGGAAAAGCATGGACGATAGAGTGATAACAATAATGATCCTGTTGAAAACACATGCATCTTCATTTCATTCGCAGCCCTGGACTCCATTTTCTCCTAACCCTTATGGACTTGCAATCATTAATGACTTCTAGTATTGTTACAATAAAAATTAAAACAAAGGGACTGCAAGTATGCACATTCTAATTTCTACAGCTCTTCACCCCACAAGGCGGCCATGACTCGCACTTGCTCACCTCACTCAACATCATTCTTTTTTCAGCTCCTATTCTCTCCCCCTGGCTTACCCCAGATGCCATTTCCTAGCTTTCTCTATCCCAGTGCGGGTTCTTTGTGGAAAGCTTATTGTCTCTTGGATTCCCTTTATATGACTTAATTATAATTAAAATGATAACATCTGCAGAAGGGAGTCGTTTAATGTGTGGCGCCATTGTTGTTGGTCACCCTGGAGTCAATTTTCAGCCATGGTGACCCCCTGGGACATAGTAGAACCACCCCAATAGTTTTCCTAGTCTGAAATCGTCATAGAAATAGTTCATCAGGTCTTTCTCCCTTGGAGTGGCCGGTTGGATTGGAATTGCCATCATTTGATTAGTTGTTAAGTGCCTCATCATTATGCTTCCAGGGCTATGCTATCGTTAAATTCTTTGGTAAAATTACAGCTGCAAGAAGCTAAGAAACCACTTGCATTGTATGAATCCCCTGTGCTTGGTAGGGTTAAGGGTCCTAACACAATTTTCTGAAAGAATAATCAATGGAGATTATGCGTATCTGGAGGGAAAACCCTGTGCTGGTTTCCTTTGGTGTTCATGTGCAAATGGCCCTTAATCAATTTGATTGATCTGTGTTTCACATTTCTATAATATAAGAGTTTGAATCTTTAGTACATCCTTTGTAAGTAACAAAAAGCGCCAGTGGCTCTGTCAGGTAAAGGCTGGACTGCTAGCATTAGCTAGCTCTGTGGTTCAAACCCAGCGACTACTCCACAGGAGAAACATGAGACTCTGTGTTCATGAAAATTACATTGGCTCACCTCTGAGTTGGAACCAAGGTGATTCAGTGGGGTTTGTTAGTTGGGTTCGGAAGAGATACTAATAATTGTAATCATAATTAAAAAAACCCAATAATCATTTTATTTTAAGTAAAAATGGCTACAATGGCATAATAGCCTTAAATTCATGATTATTTTTCTTTTGTATCATTTACAATATTTTTTTAATTACATGTAAAATATTTTGCCATTTTAACACTTTTAGAGTGTACATTTAAGTGCCATTAATTATTTCAACATGTTGTGCAAACTACTTATTACCTCAAATTGAAACTCAGTACCCCTTAAGCAATAATTCTCAAATTTCTCCTCCTTCAGCTCCTGGTAACCAATAATAAACACTTATTTCTATGCTTTTGCTTACTGTGTTTCATATAAGTGAATTCATACAATATTTACCACTTTATGTCTGACATATTTCACTCTGTATTACTGTTTAAGGTCCATCCATGTCACAGCATTTGTCAGAAATTCATAACTTGTATACTTTTAAAAAATCAATTGTCATTAGATATACATATTGTTCCTTGCTTCCTGTCTAGACCCTTATCCATCTCAACATTGAAATAGCCCTGAGGTTTTTTCCCTGGTAAATCACACTTTTGCATATCAACTAGGGAGAGTGTAGGATTAACTTTAAACCCAAATCCAGGACCTATTCAATGGATGTCATTACCCTGGTCGTAGAGCTAAATTAGAGCTGAGACTTCAGTTTGTTAGTTGTGGAAACTCACTTCTCTACTACTCTGATGTTGATATGAAAACCTGGAGTCCTGACTGCTGCTGATGACTATCTTGCTATCGATTTCAAGAGAAAATCTAGCCTGAAATGCAGCTGGCATAGGCAGGAAGGTGAAGCCATGAGAACCACACTCACATGGGCATTAAAGTCCTGACCAAACTGTACCCGAAGTCCATATATTTGTTAAATGAAAAAATCCATCCCTTTTACCATTGAAGATTGTCACAAGTGGTTATAGAAATAACCTACCAAAAGCAAGCTAAATAATACACTGTTATTACTCTGTGTGATAACGTACTTTCCATTCAATTTTATTGCTTTATGTTTCCATATTTGCAACAATACCATTATGTTTTATTATGGGATAAGCTAGACTACTCTCATTGATCTTCTTTTGTTGAATATTGAACCTTTCACCCACTTACATTTCCAAATGAATATAAAATCGTTTAATTAAGTCTCAGACATAAGACAGTTTGGATTTAAACTTGTATTAAATTAAATCTAAAAAATCAAGGTTAATAACAGCCTATTTGAAAAATTTCTCTTACCATCCAGGCATCTAGTGCATCCAACCATTTAATCAAACTTTAAAAAAAAATCTCTCTAATATGATTTTATGGATTTATTTATTGCTTCAAGTTACCCATTCAGTCCTGACTCAGTATCTCATGTCACTGCTATGATGAAAGAATTTCTAAAAGTTTATCTTCCAAATGGTGATTGTCATTGTGCTAATATTCTTCATGGCAGTTTAGAGCTTTTCTAAACAGAAACTTAGAAGCATGCCACCTGGCTTTAAAAATCAATCAACCTTCTTCTCCTTGTGCAATATATTTACTCCCATGTGCCTTTGAGTTTGTATCTGCAAAATGGGACATATCTCAAAATGTTGTTGTTAATATCAAATGAGTTAAAGCGTGAAATTCATTTAAGATAGTACCTGGCAATCAGTAAACTTTTATTCAATCTCTCTAGGCTCTCTAGAGGAACAAAACATATGAAACATGTTGAAATACATATGAATATATATATACATATACATACACACACATACATACACACATTCCAAACATATGGATATATATATATACATACATACACACATTCCAAACAGATATTAATATATATATATAAACCCCTAATTACTACCATCAAATAAATTCTGACTCAGAGTGAACCTATAGGGCAGAATAGAACTGTCACCTGTGGCTTCTGAGACTTAAAATCATTTTTGTTTTTTTGTTTCTAATCATTTTGTTGGGGCTCGTACAGCTCATCACAATCCATACATTCATCCATTGCATCAAGCTAGTTTGTCCATCACCCTGGGAGGAGGTTATAGATAGATCAATTCCCTCTATCTCCTACCACCTTCCCCTTCCTCTCCTAGTATGGTTGTCCTCAAGACTGGGCCCGAGGGGTTTATCTGTCCTTGATTCCCTGTGTTTCCAGCTCTAATCTGTACACATGTATATGCTTTGGTGCAGCCAGATTTGTAAGGTAGAATTGGGGTCATGATAGTGGGGGTGGAGGGAAGCATTAAGAAAGTTGTATGTTTCATCAGTGCTTTACTGAACCCTGACTGGCTCATCTCTTCCTTATGACTCTTCTGTAAAGGGATGTCCATTTTCCTACAGATGGGTTTTGGGTCTCCACTCCGCATTGCCCCTCATTCACAAAGATGTGATATTTTTTTGTTCTGGGCCTTTGATGCCTGATACCTGATCCTATCAACATCTCATGATCACACAGGCTGGTGTGCTTCTTCCATGTGGGTTTTGTTGCTTCTCAGCTAGATGGCCCTTGTTTACTTTCAAGTCTTTAAGACCCTAGACGCTATAGCTTTTGATAGCCAAGCAAAATCAGCTTTCTTCACCACATTTGCTTACGCACCCACTTTGTCTTTAGTAATCATGCTGGGAAGGTGAGCATCATGGAATGCCATGTTAATAGAACAATATGTTCCTGCATTGAGGGAGTACTTGAGTGGAGGCCCAATGTCAATCTGCTACCTTAACTAACCCTATAAATATATGCACATAGATCTATATCCCCACCATCATAAATATTTACATATGTACATGCCTGCATTTGGACCTCTATAAATGCCCTTTTCCTCCTAGTTCTTTTCTTTATTTCCTTTTACTTTCCTCTTGTCCCACTATCACATTTAGCCTTCATTTGGGTTTCAGAAATTCCTCTCAGTTACATTGCCCTTAATCAAGCCCTACTAGGCTTACTGAGTTCAGTCCATTGATAAACAAGGTTATTACATCCATCTTGCACTCTGTGATGTCATCTTATACCTTTTGTGTTGGGTGTTTTCCTATCTCCCTTTCTTATCAGTGTGTTGTGCATGTGTGTGTGGTTCATTCTTGACTTCTTCCCACCCTTAAGCCAATGCTATCTTGGGGGCTGTTTTCTCTTTGTTGCCCTCTGGGTGTGGTTGTTCTATGTAGCAATCTCTTATTTGTGCTCATTGAGTGCTGTACTTCTGAACATACTAGGTCGGCAAGGATCTTCTGTAGGGCTTGGTTTATTTTAACAGATACTTTGACTTTTTCCTTTTCTGGAAAGACTCTTATTTCTCTATCTATCTTGACTGAATATTCTTGGGATTCAATTTTTGGAAGATGTTACTCTACTCTCTCCTCTTCTTCATAGTGTCTACTGATAGGTCTGAGCATATTCTTATTTGGCAACCTTTACATGTGACTGTTTGTTTTTCCCTAGCTGCTCTCATGATTTTCTCCTTTCCCTCAAAGTTGGATAGTTTACCTATTATACACCTTGGTGACTTCTTGGAATTGTCTAGTTAGTTGTCTTTCAGTCTTCTGAATGGGTGCCTGGTTTTCATTTTCATGAAGCTGGGGGTTTTCCTCCAAGAATTCTCTCACTATTTTTGCAGTTGACTTCTTTGGTGTTTTTCTTCAAAGCAACAGACATACCTCTTAGATTTTCTTCAGCTTCTCTGATGGCCTTATTAGCCTTTTGTTCACATTTGTTCAAGTCTTCGTTGGCTGTCCTCTAGGTCACTGGTGCGGTTCTCTGACTCCTACAGTCAGTTGGCGAAGTCCATGAGTCTGCTACTGTTTTCTTGTTATCTTGTCCCTAATGTCTTGTATTTCCCTTTGGTGTATGGTCTTTATCTCCTCTATCATTTCATCCTTTTTTTTGTATTGTTTCCCTCATTTCCTGTATGACTCCAAGCAGCAGTTTGAAAATTTCTCTCTGTGGTACATCAATGTCTGCTTCTTCTATGCATGTCATTAGGTTCAGGACATCTTCCAATATTGCCTTTTGCTTCTCCTATGTTTTTCATTTAGGTCATTAGGGCTGTTTGCTGTTTGTGTTGCCTTGCACTAGGGGAGCCCGATGCCATTTTCCAGGGAGTCAAAGAGTACTGGTCTCTCTCTCTCTCTCTCTCTCTGGGAGACTTGTAGGAATGCTTCTTCAAACTGCCTGCAGCTAATTGCACTATGGGATTGGCCTATTGAATTGTATTAAAGGGTCGTGGTATTAGGACAGTTGAGAACCATGGCCTCAAATCATAAACAATAAACATTTCTAAGTAAAGATTTGTATAGTCATACTTGCCCCTAACATAATACAGCTAATATGTAACCATGTAGGTTTGCCCCGACATAATCTTTACTAAAGCAGATCACCAAATCTTTCTCTCTGAAGTTGACTGATCAGGTTTGAACCCCCAACCATTTAGATACTGGCAGAGTGTTTAATTATTGTGCCAGCAAGTCTTCTAGGTCATTTAAAAATATTTTTTTTCTGCAGTCATTGATATTATCCTCTTTACTATTAGCTACATGAACTGTTTTATAAAAGCTGATATTAAATTGATAAATAAATCAATCTTCTGCCCCTTGCTGTCTCTTTCTGTGTAGATGTGGGATCTTAAAAAGTTCATGGAAGAGGGAAGAAAAAGTTCATGGAATTTTTTCCATGAACTTTTACAGGCTCCAACATATATATATATTTCAACAGCTATTTCTCCTTAAGTTTTTCTATGTTGATGCATTTCTGAGAATATGTAAAATTAAAATTTAATAATAATACATACCATTATATGTTAAGATTTTGAAAAGGGATGTGAGATTTTATTTATAAATTTAAAGATAATTTCTCAGTGAGTGGCATCTCAATTATGATATTTGTTCTCCAAGGGGTCATTTTTGTTCTGTGGAAGCTGAGTTTCTTGCTTCATATTTTTTTATTCCTCTCATTCCATTTTTCTTTATCCTTTCCATGTCGCACATAAATATATTGCTTTGTGCAAAAATTTGAACACTTGCGAGAGAGATGAAAGATAAAAGCAGAAGCATTTCCTTAAACATTGACCTCATCATTTATCCCCTTCACATTTATTTTATGAAGAATTCAGTATCTATCCTGCCCTGTCGGCTAAGCTTGGGACTGATAAGCTCAAGGAGAGCTATGCAAATTCACCAGCTGCTCGGTAGGGAAGAGATGAGACTACCTATGTCCACAGAATTCTACAATCTCGCTGAGCCTCCATAGGAGCGTTAGAAGCTGAAACCTACTCAATGGCAGAGGTGATATGCCATCACCATTTGGCGTTCTTTCCCCTTCCCTGGACATAATTATTTTAATCTTTCCTTTTGTAGAAACTTGTCTACGTACTATTTATTTCTTTACACATTATTTTTAATGACAAAAAATACTCCATTTTAGTTACAACTTAGCAGCTCCATAGCTATATGCAAATATTTATTTAGCCCTATCTATCGATCATCTATCTATTTATCTATGACTACCTTAGAATTCAAAAGAGTGTACTATTACAAATAATGCTGCAGTGAACATCTTTGTAAATACCCTTCATTTCCCATATAGTTGAAGTAGGAAGAAAATACAGTGGTAGGACGATGAATATGCACTTTTACTGATAAATTATCCTGAAATTTTCTAACGTTCATATTCCTATTTTAAAGCTTTTTAAAAGCTATGTTTGATTTAATTAACAATCGTCGAGCTCGAATTGATGCAACCTTATACATTTTCCTTTTTTCTCTGTTGTATTGAATGTGTGCTCTTTTAAATTGAACCATCAGTCTTTTCTTATTCATAATATCTAGAAAGAGAAGGTAAAATTGACAATGGATATATGTGTGGATTATGATAAGAGCTGTAAGAGCTCCCAATAAAAGATAAATAAATAGAAATGATAAATAAAATAACTGTTAATCAAGACACGTGGATAGAAGTACTTTTTTAAAAAATAAAACAATAAAATTATTAACATTTATGACTATCTGTTATTAAATTAGACTAATAAGTTATGGAAATGTGAAAATGGACACAGGCAAAAGCATAAGTGGTCATTTCCCATCATGATATTGTTGATTCAATCTCTTTATCATCATTTAAAGATGATGATAATTTCCAAATGGAATATTCATCCTCTAAATCATAGTAGAATATTATGAGAAATAAAATCTATGCATCCAAAGGCAAACAAGTACATAAACAAAAATCAAGCACTTAAAAATATTTCCTTTTTATTCTTATTTTGGTGAGTGATTTTTTTTTTCAGAAATGGGTTCTGATATTGTCAAATACCTTTTTAAAATTTATCAGTATGATCATGTGGTTTTTGTTTTTTGTCAAACACATTTTTAACTAAATGAAAAACATGATAAGTGACAAATTGTAATCATTATAACATCTCACAACCAAGACCAAAGTTTATTTAATCATCAAAGAACTAATTGGTATAATTGGCTTGAATATAAAATTCAAAGAAGAGTTTCAATAAGTAATGACCCGAAATTCCATATGTGTGAAATATGTAATATGTGACTGGAACATTTAAGCTAAACAATAACTATCTTGATACTGATCAGTAAGTTTTTTGATAGATATAATTTCTAATATTATACTCATCTACCTTATGGAAGAGGAGCTTGATTGTGCTGTGGTTAACCCCTCTTTTGCTAAATAAAGGTTGATAGTGCTAACCTCTGAGGCACTACAGAAAACAGATGTGGAGGTCAGCTTCACTAAAGACTTAAACCCTTGGGAGCCCTATGGAGCAGGCCTAGTTTGTCTTAGAAATTAATTAGGAGTCAGGATTAATTTTATGGGGACAGATTGTTTTTGGTGTGTGTGTGTACGAATTATTGTGAATGTATATTAAGACACTGCAGTGTGTGCCTAGGAGCCCTGGTTAGATATTGGTGAGCACTTTGCTGCTGATGGAGAGGTCAGCAATTCAAAGTCACCAGCTACTCTCTGGGAGGAAGACGTGGTAGTCCACTTCTGTGAAGACTTATAGTTTGTAAAACTTGTTAGAATAGTTCTCCTCTCTTCTACAAGAACAGGCTTGATGGAAGTGGGTCTTTCAGACTCTCTGTGTGGTTGCTTGCCCCTCTCTCTCATTTTTTGTTTGTTTCTTTTATGTGCACTAACCTAATTTCTGAGGTCTAAATTAATGCCTTTGTGTCTTACCTCTGTGTTGTTCCTTGGCTATATTGCAATCAACAAATTGAAGTTAAGGCTAATATACCCCTACTTATTGGAACATAGAATGCTCAGGAGACAGATCATCTCTCTCCCAAACACTGAGATAAGCCATGGGATATATTGCCAGATGAGCTAGGTTGTAGGCTTTCCTACAGGGAGCTTGTGTTCTCGTTACAGAGACACCATTCAGCTACGTGCTTCATAGCTTAAGTATCCTGCAAATATGTTTGTAAAAGTTTCCTAAATACGAAGAATCCCTAAAATACGTGAAGATTTTTCTTTAGTTTTGAACCAGCCTCCTGTTGATCAATAAACACCTGTTTCTGCTGACTGGATGAGCTAAGATTCGATGTACCTGCAGAAGTCAGACTGGGAATCCCTCCCAGAGTATCTTCTCATCTGTCTTGCTGGGGACAGGGAAAGAGTTCTGCCTGCGTCACTGCTGATTAATCTACATCTCAGCTTTTAGCTGCCTCACACTGAGCTCACTGTAACTTTAAATATTGATAACCAAGCTCATATATCACAGAGGGGAGAGAATGACAGTTTCAGTGCATAATGGCTAAAGCTTTCTACAATAATCATATACTCAATAATTCATGAAAATATATCCCCTAAAATCAAATTGGAAGCTATTTTGTGTAATATATTATTTAAAATTCAATATTATAATGCACACAACTTCTCCTCAGCCAGAGGAGGACCATTTCAAAATGTGATTATATGCGGACTCTATTTAAAAGTGACAATTTTGCTTTTCATTTGTTTAACGGCTTAAGCGGAGGTGCTCAAGTGGAACTAAGTCATTGACAGCAAAACCAGGGCAATCACAAGCAACTCTGCAAAGTGACACGAGGATCTGAAAATGCACCCACATTTGATGGAAGAGACATATGTATTGGTGGGAATTTTTAAAAATGTGTTAAGGTTCTGTATGAACTTTCTCAATCTGAAACAATAACAACAAAGATTAGTACTCAATTCCAACTCATGGTGACCCCATAGGACAGAGTCAACCCCCCTATAGAGTGTGCCTGACTGTAATCATGGTAGCAGATCACCCTTCCTTCCTCTCAGAGGGTAGCAGGTTGGTTTAGTTAGCAGCTGGATGCTTAGCCAGTGTGCAACCAGAGCTCCTGCTCTAGTTAAAAGAGCCTAGACCTAAACCACTTCCACCAAGTCAGCTTAGCCCTGCCTAGTGACTGCCGACTTGAAGCTAGCAGCCCAACTCACAGGCTGGGCTCCTTTGTTAACTCGTGTTGTTGGGGGTGGGGGGGGAGCCTTAAGTTGGTTGCTACTCACAGTCACACTACATGTAACAGAAGGAAACAGGGCCATCCTCACAATTGTTATGCTTGAGTTCATTGTTGAAGGCACCGCATCTATGTATCTCTTTGAGACTCTTACTCTTTTCCATTGCCTTTCTTCTTCCTTGAGATTGATATACTTTTCCAAGGACTGGTCTCTCTGAATAACATGTTGTACATACTTGGGGAGGAAGGCTCACTGAGGAAGGCTCACTGTCTTCGCTTCTACAGAGCATTCTTACTGCACTTCCTCCAAAGCAGAGTGGTTCCCTCTGCTGGGAATTCATGGAACTTTCCATAGTCTTTGCCAGCACCATAACCCAAATACATGATTCCTCTTTTGTTTTCCTGACTCAACTTCCAAGTTTCGCATGCATATGAGGGGATTGAAAATACCATGGTGAGGGCAGAGCGGAGACCCAAAGGCCACAAGGAAGACACAAGCCTGTCAGGGTGCAGTATAGCACCGAAGAAACAAATAACTTTCCTCTAGCTCTTTAATGCTCCCTCACCCCCTACTATCATGACCCCAATTCTACCATACAAATGTGGCTAGACCAGAGCATGTACACAGGTACAGATAAGAGCTCACAACACAGGGAATCCAGGACAGATAAACCCCTCAGGAGCATTAAGGGGAGTAGCTACACTAGGAAGGGAAGGAAAGCTGGGGGCAGGGGAGTTAGGGGGAGCCAATCATAATGGTCAACATATGGCCTCCTCCCAGGGGGACAGACAAAGAAAAGTGGTATAAGGGAGACAGTGGTCGATGTAAGACAAAAATTAATTAAGGGTTCATGGGGGAGGAAGGGAGGGGGAGAGAAAATGGGGAGCTGATAACAAGGGCTCAAGTTGAAAGAAAACTTTTTGGAAAGGATGATGGCAACATATGTACAGATGTGCTTGGCACAATGGATATATATGGATTGTGTAAAGAGCTGTAAGAGCCCCAATTAAAAAATATAAATATTTTTGAAAAGAAAAGACCATGGCTTGACTCAGGTGTACCTTATTCCTCAAAATGACGTGCTTTCGTTTCAACACTTTAAACAAATCTTGAATGGCAGATTTGCCCAAGGCATTATGTCTCCAATACACAGCCACCCTAGATAGGGTTTCCAGGTCTGTAAAATTTTAGGAAAGCAGATAGTCAAATAGTTTAATCTTGAGTAGCTAGTAGTTTTGAACAACTAACCTTGAGGTTAACAGCCTCAAAGCTAATCGACAGTTACAAGGTCTCCTAGTCTTATTTCTCAAATCAAAATTAAAGCTGCTGCCCTAGAAACCAAAATAACAAACCCACTGTCATCCATCAGTGCTGACTCAAAGGGACCCCTGTGGGTTTCCTAGCCTATAACTGTTTATAGAAGCAGAAAGCCCAGTCTTTCTGCTGAGGAGCTGCTGATACTTTCAAACTGCTGAAAGACCATGCCCAACAGGTAACCACTACACCACCAGGACACTATCATAGAGTACATGCCAATTCTTAGGGCCCTATGTAGGGTGTTGGACCAGGTGGCCCAGAAAAACAAATCCAGAGACACATATATGTGTAAGAAAAAAATCTTTATATTAGGAAGTAATTTTATATCAAGACAATATCTCAGCTCAGTTCAGATCAAGTCCATAAGTCTGTATTACTCCATAAGTCTGCTACTAGTCCATAAATCCCAATGATGCAGAATGCAGGAAGATCATAGGCCGGTGGGTGAAAATTCTGGTGGATCCATCGGCACTGGAAGCATCTCCAGGACTCTCACAGGTCTCAGCAATCCTCCACGTGTCTTGTCAACAGGAAGATGAAGGCAAAGAGAGAGAGGAAGTTCCCGGGATCTCAAGAGAAGACATGTCCACAAGGAGGCAACATCAGGCTGTGGCTTGGTTGACAAGCTAGACTCCACCTCTATTTATCCAGTTGACATGAACGTCTGTAACTACCACATCTAGGCTGTGAGTATTTGTAGGAGCAGAGAACCTCCTCTTAATCCCACTCAGTAGGTGGTGGGTTTAGCTATGGACTTTTCAGTAAGCAACCCAATGTTTGCCGAACAATACCTCCAAGACACCTTTGCTACAAAAAGAAGGAAAAAAGTGGGTGGGGGAATAAAGACATGTCACAGAGTCATCTCTGACACACAGAAACCCTACAGGATAGAGTACAGCACTCCTTTGGGGTTTCTGAGGCTGTACATCCTTATGGGGGAGAAAGCATCCGCTCCAGATGGCTATCATGTATTATCACCATAAGGTGATTTCAATTGGTTATTTGTCACAAGGCCAACATTTCAAAACCATCAGCTTCTTCTATGAAGAAAGATGAGGCATTTTATTCCCACAAAGATTCCAATCTCAGAACCTACAGGGGCAGTTCTATTCCGTCCTGTATCGCCACTATGAGTTGGTTTCAACTCAATGGCAATGATTTCTTTCTTTTGATTTGAAATAAACTATGAACTCAAAAATCTCACAGTCAAGTCTAATCCCCATTCTACAATTTTAGATATTTTGAAAGTCATCATTTTGAAGGTCATGCTATGTTTTCTTTGAGTGAGTGAAAATTGCCTCATAAGTAAATATGATTTTGGTCTCAAATAGTTTTTACTTTGGAAATGACCTTCCCCTACTTTCTGCCACCTACCAGAGGACTTCTTTCAAGGAAACTATGACCCTGAGTGAAGCCTTATTTGACTTCACAAGCCAGATATGCGTCACCATTTCTCAGAACTCCTACGATGAAAATGATGCACAGCTCTAAATTCAACCTCCACCACTTGTCTATCGGTTTGTCATATATGGCGCCTGTGTGTTGCGGTGATGCTGCATGCTAATCTCCTCCACCACTTGTCTTGCGGTTTGTCATATATGGCGCCTTGTGTGTTGCGGTGACGCTGCCTGCTAAGCTCCTGGCATTTTAAGTACCAGTATGATCACCTAGTGTAGGCAGTTTTCAGCAGAACATCGAAACTAAAAACAGACTACCGTGAATGGGTAAGATGTCAATTTTGGAGGAACTGGCCCCTGAAGACCTTGTGGACAGAATGGGAATATTATCAGACACTGAAGCCCAAATGAATAGAAGATAATTATCAGGAACAGTGCCAGATGGTGAGTTCCTCAAACCAGAGGCACTTAAAATGTAACTGAGGAACAGCGGCCTCCTCAAAGCAGACTCCACCATGATGATGCGGAGGAAGTATAGCTCCGGGGCACTCACTCGCTGATGGGCATGACTTAAATGACAAGAAATGTTTTGAAGTAGAAAAGCATATGGTTGATTATGCTAGGAATTCCTCAATCATTCATCCTTTAAAAATCTGACCTTTTAAGGTCAATCTTGAAGCATAGTGCTGTCTGTGAAAGTGTTGTATCTATCCACATTCAAGGATATCCCATCCATCAATAAGATTATCATGCAAGTGTATGCCCTAAACATGAAAGCTACTGATGCAGAAATGGAAGACGTCTACAAATGTCTTCTGTCTAAAATGAATCAAACATGCAATCAACATGCTTTGATAATTACTGGTGATTGGAAGGTTATTTGTGGGAATTGATGTGGGAATTGGTGATTGATTTCTGTGAAGTCCATCTGTAGAAGTCCATAAGTATCTTCACTGTTTTGTTTTTTAAAAGATTTTTTATTTGTTCTGATCAGGTTCTTGGTCTTGCAAAAAGTCTACCATGTAATCTCCAACTTCATTTTATTCACCAAGATGATATTTCTAACGATTGTTCTGTCCTGACTTTTGTAGTCCAATCACCAAGACCAGTTCATTTCAGCTCACTAATACCTAGGGTATCAATCTTAGTTTCATTTTAATGACATATTTTCATGGATTCTCACTTCATACAGTACAAGTTAAATTATTAGTAGATTTTTGCAGCTATTTATTTTAAGTGCACTGTACGAGTGCTCTGAGTTTCTAAAGTTATGTCTGACAGTCAGGGCTCCCCATTTATTGACTGGCTGAATCAATAAACAAAGCTCCTGAGCATTCAATTGTGCCCATCAAATGCTATGTCCTCTTCTTGAGGGCAGATGGTTTAAAGAGACAAAATAATCATTCCATTACATAAAGGAGAGTATTTATTAAATAAAATCGGTTTTAAAACAAGTGCTGAGTTTTGAATATCTTTATTCTGAATATCACTTGCATAAAGTTCTTGCTTTCCTGAGCCTCCAAATATTCATCAACAATAATTCTACTCAATCTTACAGCAAGGAAACATCTATGAACACATTGTTTAAAGATGCCTTTGTGGAGCAGTGGCATAAGCACTGAGATGTTAATTGAGTGTGTCATTTGGATAGCAGTTAAGATCCCACTGGCCGCTGCATGGGAGGCAGGCCGCTTCCATAAAGACTTACATCCTCTGAAATCTTTGGAGAAGTTCTGGCTGTTTCCTTAGGGTCTCTATAAATGGGAGATGGCTGGATGGTTGTAGGTGGGTTTAGCTTTGGGGGTTTTGATTTTTATGACCTATTTTCTGTGCCTTTTTATTTTTACTTTATATACCTCACACTATGTCTATCCTTCTCTAGTGAGAGGTTAGGAAGATGAGACTCTTCAAGTCACCTGGCCCCTCTCAAGGGCAGAGCTCATATGCAAACTCAGTTCACCTTCATCTTCATGTTCTCCCCCTCTGGGTTTTGGCTCTATTATTCAAACCATTATGAAGTTAGATTACATATATTATTAAACAGGCCTTTCTCTGGAAGACTCCATTAGCATAATGAAAACATGCAAATTATTAATTTTAACCTGTCTAAACAAAACCGCCACATGCTTTCTCCTGCCAGGGAATACGAGCTTAAAGTGATTGGACTGGCCCACTGCTGCAGGAGCTAAATTAATACAAAAGGAGAATAAATTCTAGAATATACCAGAAAGAAGCAATTTTAGCTTTAAATGTAAGCATTGTGAATGCCAACCACACTTTCACACCCATAGATGTGATTTAATGGTCACAGAATTGCTTTTCCACGGTTTTCAGGGGAGTCCTGTTCTAAATATGTTTCCCTGCTTTCATATTTCTTGCTTTGCTTCCTTCCTCCCTCAGACATTTTTGTATACCCTTCACTGTGCCCAAGACTGTAAGAAGCCTTCTGGCCCATGAGTGAGCACCAACGAAAGACATGGCTGCCACCAACAGTGAGGTTATGGTCTCCTAGAAAAACCAGAAGCTAAATAAGAAATTATAACACAGGTTCTCCAGTATAGTATTATAAGTGTGTTTTGCTTTTTTGCTTTCGCTTATTAGTGTGCACTTAAATTTTACCTGAAAGGAAGCTGGAAACTGGAGGATCCACGGAATGACAAATACCGCGCATGTGTGGATTTGTGAGAGTGTAGTAGAATGGGGACACAAGGATATATGGTATGGATAGAAGAAAAAGCATGCTCAAAAGCTTAGCAGTGAGAGAGAGGAGTATAAAAAAAGTTCTAAGATAAACTCTAAAATAGGCAGTGCAAAATGATGATGGGATGGGAGGACGACAGAGATGGGTCAAGGCAAGATCAAGTCCAGAAAGGAAGCTGAATTGGTTAAGTAAGGGCCAGAGTAAGCCATAGTAGTGCTTCAAGCCTTTTTTCCGAGGACATTAAGAAGCCCTCAATAAGGATAGTGTAAGCAAGGGAGGCTTGTCACTACATTTATATATAAAAATAACAGATGGAGGAGCACGGCGGTCCGTATAAAAGCAGGGCTGGACTAGGTGATGCAAATGCTCGAATGAAATATGAATGGTACTTAATACTGTTTTCTGAGCTATCTCCCTGAGGAGATTGAAGACATTTAACTTAGAAGAGAGACATCTTAAGGAATCCTGAACATTCCCAGTATCTGGGGAACCCTCTCTAATAAGTGATAGATGGTGACAAGCCTGCTTAATCTCCAGGAGCACAATTAGAACTACTGGAGAGAAATCACAAGAAGGCTCAGACTAGCATAGGTGGTTTTTTTTTTCCTTCTTTTTTTGAGACTTAGTGCAATGGCCGCCATCAAGCAACAGTGAGGTATTTCTGACTTGTACATTCACTCTAGTGACCGCTCTGGTTATTTGTGTTGTCATCTTATCAGCTGTCACAACATAGCCATGCATAAGAAGAAGACATCCCAGATGGTGAATCACTCAGTGGCTGCAAGAGCATGTAGAATGAAAAACAGTGCCCTAAGTTTTTACCCTGGCAGTGAACAAACAGCCCCTTCTGCGAAGGCTGACTAACAGCTCATAAATATCCACTGCCTGCATGTGCAAGACGACAATGAGCTGCGGCAGCGGGAGGCAACGATCATGTCAAATACATCCCTGACATCCATCACCTTGAAGGTGTCCCTCCCATTCTGTCTTCCACGTCAACTCAGTATCTTCATCTTCAAGTCTGTGACTCTTCCAAAGTCAGAGAGTTAAAAATAATAATAATAAAGTAGACTTTTATTTAGATTAGTGCCGAACTTCCTGTGCAGGCTAACAACCTAGGCATCATCGTGTGTGCTCTCATGTATTCTTTTTAAGATTTGATTTTTAATTAGGGGCTCATACAGCTCTTATCACAATCCATGCATACATCAACTGCGGAAAGCACATTTGCACATTCATTGCCCTCATCATTCTCAAAACAATTGCTCTCTTCCTAAGCCCCTAGCATCAGCTCCTCATTTTTCCGTCCCTTCCAGCTCCCCCTTCCCTCATGAAAACCTTGATAATTTATAAATTATTATTTTGTCATATCTTGTCCTGTCTGATGTCTCCCTTCACCCACTTCTGTTGTCCATCCCCCAGGGAGGAGGTCACATGTAGATCCTTGTAATCAGTTCCCTCTTTCCAATCCACCCTCCCTCTGCCCTTCCAGTATCACTACTCACACCACTGGTCCTGAAGGGATCATCTACCCTGGATTCCTTGTGTTTCCAGTTCCTATTTGTACCAGTGTACATCCTCTGGTCTAGCCAGATTTGTAAGGTAGAATTGGGATCATGATAGTGGGGTAGGAGGAAGCATTTAGGAACTAGAGGAAAGTTTTATGTTTCATTGTTGCTACATTACACCCCGACTGGCTCGTCTGCTCCCCGAGACCCTTCTGTAAGGGGATGTCCATTGGCCTACAAATGGGTTTTGGGTTTCCACTCTGCACCCCACCCCCATTCACTATGATAAGGTTGTTGTTCTGATGATGCCTGATACCTGATCCCTTTGACGCCTCCTGATCGCACAGGCTGGTGTGCTTCTTCCATGCGGGCTTTGTTACTTCTGAGCTAGAAGGCCGCTTGTTTACTTTCAAGCCTTTAAATCCCCAGACACTATATCTTTTGCTAGCCAGGTACCATCAGCTTTCTTTACCACATTTGCTTATGCACCTGCTTTGTCTTCAGCAGTTGTGTTGGGAGGATGAGCATCATAGAATCCCAATTTTATAGAAGAAAGTATTGTTGCATTGAGTACTTAAGTAGAGGCCCAATGTCCTTCTGCTACATTAATACTAAACCTATAAATATGTGCACATAGATCTATTTCCCCATCCTCATATATAAATATATTTACATATGTCCATGCCTTTATTTAGACCTTTGTAAATGCCCTTTGCCTTCTAGCTCTTTCCTCTATTTCCTTTGACTTTCCTCTTGTCCTACTATCATGCTCAGTCTTCATTTGGGTTTCAGTAATTCTTCTTGGTTACATAACCCTTGATCACACCCTACCAAGCTTCCTACACCCTCCTCACCACTAATTTAGATCACTTGTTCCCCTGTCCATGGATTTATTAACACCACTACCTTTCCCCTCACCTCCCCACAGAACTGTAGGTCCCCTTGTTTTCTTCTCCAGATTATTCATCCAGCCTATCTTATTTAGACAGACCTGTGGAGATAACGACATGCACCAAAACAAGACAGAGCAAAACAAACCAGCAATATACAACAAAACAACAACAAGCCAATGACAAAAAAAAAACACAACAAGAAAGAAAAGCTTGTAGTTATTTCAAGGATTGTTAGTTGGTCTTTATGAGTGTTTTCCAGTCCAGTCTGTTGGGGCACCATACCCTGGCCCCAAAGTCCACCTTCAGCATTCTGTGGGGACCTCGCCGCTCAGTTCCCTTGCTGTTCTTTTGTACCCCCTTAGTGGTTTCCCTCGGTGTGGCAGAAACAGATCAGGTGCAATTCTCACACTATCTCCAGTGTTGTCCCCTGTACGGCTATGGGTCAGTGAGGGGCATCATGTCTCACAGTGTGGCCCGCCATGTAGTGCTCTCGTGTTTTCTATAGCATCAATATTCTCTATTTCAAATTCCACCCTACACTTTCAAATCTTATGATTATTCCCTCTGGATTTCATGTGTGTCATAAGCAGATTTCTCTTCATCTTAAAATTCCTCCAAAATGTCCACTTTTCTGATATTTCAAATTGGTTTTTCTCTCCCCACTGCAGACACCACTCCATCCCACGTGCAGTCTTCTCTTTCTCTCATGACCTGGATGTGGATCAGCATCATCTTGCCCTTTGATTCCAAATCTAAATGTCTTTCCCTTTTCAAAACCTAATTATTTTAATGTATATTACTGGACAGTTTACCATGCATTATTTTTGTTTCTTGTCAGGGACAGTTTTAGGATTGTACAGTCTGTATAGTTAAGTAGAACCTTATGTTTAGAATGGTCCATTCATTCTAAATGTTTTAATGCTTTGAAGTAATGAGTTGGAAACACTTAATAGGTTATTATCAATAACACCCACATTTTCATTTTTTACTGACCCCCACAAATGTTTAAATAATTTTATTGGGGGCTCTTACAGCTCTTATAACAATCTATACATGCACTGTATCAATCACATTTGTTTATATGTTGCCATCAATATTTTCAGAGAATTTTCTTTCTCCTTGAGCCCTTGGTATCAACTCCTTTTTCCCTCCCTCCCTGGCCCTCCTACCCTTGTGAACTCTTGAAAAATTAAAAATTATTATTATTTTCATCTCTTACACTATAGGCTGTCTCGCGTCACCCATGTTTCTGTTCTTTATCCCTGTGAGACGGTAGGTGGTTACACATCAATCATTGGAATCAGTTCCTTATTTTCCCCTATTCTCACCCCACCTTCCCCCTTCCATGGTATGACTATGCCCATTACTGTTCTTGAGGGGTTTATCTGTCCTGAATTCCGTTATCTGTAGCAATGTATGTGCTCCTGTCTAGCCAGCTCTGGAAGGTAGAACTGGAGGTCATGATTGTGGGTGCAAAGAAGCATTAAGGAATTAGTGGAATATTGAGTGTTTCATCTGTGTTATATTCACCCTGGCTGACTCATCTTTTCCTTGTGATTCTTTTGTGCAGGGATTTCCAACTGTCTGCAGATGGGCTTTGGATCTCCTCTTCATCTCTCCCCATTCACATCAATATGATTGGACCCTACAAATTATGTAGCTATATCTTCTTGTTGATTTCATTAATTTCCACACTACATGCATTACTTATTGATATTTTATCTTCTAGTTCATGATTTTCTGCCATCACTATTTTCAGTATTTTGAGGAACTTCGGTATCCGATATCCAGAAGTCTAGCCTCTCAACCCTTTAACAGACAGGGATTTCCTTGTCTTCTTCTCATCCCATAGGGATGCTACAATAGAGATACATCCTATACTTTGTCATTAAAAATCACATCAGCTTTGAAATAGAAAAATTAATCATCCCACTTTTTAATTTATGCCTTCCATTATTCCATTTCCCTCCGGCTAGTCTTAGCTCTCATAAAGACTTCATATCCATTGATCATGCCACTGAAACATTTAAAATTATGTAGCACTCAGTAATTACACATAGATATAGCACAAAGTTCTAAGGCATTATAAAATCAACTCTCGTGATCATCTCACCCAATTTTAACAGGAAAACATTAAAAAAAATTTTAGGGTTATCTTATGGACTTTCTTGATTCCATCTCCTTTCTTCTACACCCAAGGTAATTATAGTTTGGAACTATGTTTATCCTTCTTGCTTTGTTTTTTACAGTTTTACTTTATATGTATGCATTAAAAGAGATAATACTTGGCAATTTTCTGCAATCATGTTTCCCCATCAGCATCCTGAATTCATCTGTGTTTCTGTGTCTGTGGTTGCTGTTAGGTTCCATTGAGTATGTTCCAGCTCACAGAGAACGTATGTACAGCAGACACATGTACTGCCTGGCCCTGGGAAATCTTCACAATTTTCTTACAGTCCAGCCCATGATTGCACCCATTATGTCAATCCACCTAGTTAAAGGCCTTCCTCTTTTTCACTGCTCCTCTGCTTTACCAGCTGTGATGTCTACTTCCAGGGACCAGTCTCCACTGAAAATATCAAAAAGTAGAAAAGACAAAATGTTACCAATCCTTTCCTCTAAGGTGCATTTTGGCTGTACTTCTTCCAAGACAGGTTTGTTCTTTGGGCAGGTTTGTTCTTTGTTCTATGGTGCTCTCAATAGTCTTCACTGGCACCATAATTCAAATGCACCCATTCTTCCTCTGTCTTCCTTATTCAATGTCCTTTTTTCACATCCACATGTGGCAATTGAAACCCCCATGTCTCATGTCAGGCACACCTTCAGACTCAAATTAACATCCTTGCTTTTCAACACTTTAAAGAAGTTTCGTGTAGCAGATTTACCCGATGTAACGTGTTCTTTGATCTCTTGACTGCTGCTTCCATCAGCATTGATTGTGGATCTAAGTAAGCTGAAATTCTTGAAGACTTCAATCTTATTGGCCCAGATATAGAGATTTTGGTTTTGTTTACATTGAGTCATGAGGCATCATGAATGCTGTAATTCTTGATCAACAAATACTTCATGTCTTCCTCACTTTCATGAAGAAAGGTTGTATCACCTGCCTTTCTGTTATATGTTGTTAATAAACTTTGCTCCAATCCTGATGCTGACTTCTTCTTCATATAATTCAACTTCTTAGATTATTTTCTCAGCATACAGATTGAATATGGAAGATAAGAAGACACAGGCCTGACTCATATTTTTCCTTATTTTTAACCATAAAATATTCTCATGCTCTGTTCATACAACTGTCTTTGGTACATGGATCAACATCACATGAGCACAATGAAATGTTCTGGAATTCTCATTCTGGTCAAGGCTATCCATAGATTTTTGTGAACCACATAGTCAAATGCCTTTTCATAGTCAATTAAACACAATTAGACATCTTTCTAGTATTCTCTATTTTCACTTAAGATCCATCTGACTTCAGCATAGATAGCTATTGTCCCATACCTTTTTAGGAATCCAGCCTGAACATCTGGCAACTCCTGGTCGATTTACTGCTGCAATGGTTGTTGGATAATTTGAAGCAAAATTTTATAAAATTCCAATTGGGGAAAACTTTGTGTTTTTTCCATAATTTTATTATGTTAAAAATCATGTATTTCTATCCCTGAAAAATATATTATGCATAGACAATATGCATCTGGGAATAAAATATCTGGATAATAAATCCCATGCAGGCTTAACTTTATAATATAGTGTCAAATTGTTTCTTAAAGAATTCAAAACCATTTGCACACCACCACAATTATGTAAGTAGTCCCATTGATGTACATTCATTGCAGTATTAAAGTAATTGGTATACATGGTATATTTGAATCTATTATTTTCCATTCTGATAACTGAAGATGAACATCTGTAAGTTAATTTGCAATATTCTCACCTTTTGTGGATGGGTGCTCAAGTCTTTTCTAGTTAATTATTCAATTAGATTTTTCTTTTCTTTCTCTTTTTAAAATTAATGATGGTGGTATATTAAACATTCAAGATATTATTCTTTGGCATATGTTTCCTTCCAGTTGGTAGCTTATCTTTGAACCTTATGATCTCTTTGACAAATAGGAATTATTTTATAAGGTTGTTTTTTTACAATGGTTTAAAGAAATTCTTCTGTAACTTCTTTTAAAGATTTAAATTTTTCCTTTCATAGGTAGGGCTGCAATCCATCTGGGTTAATTTTCAATCACACTTACTTTATAATATAATATAGTATAATATAATATAGTATAGTATAATATAATATAATATATTGCATCTCTTTCTCATGAATACTCCCATAGATTTTGACAAATATATACAGTCTCCTAATCACAAAAACAAAATGAAACACAAATATAGACTATTTTGATTGATGGGTGTTTGGGTTGCTCCCAATTTGGGGGATATTATGAATAAAGTTGCAATAAAAACTTATGTGCAGAACTTTATGTAAATTATATTACTTTATTTCTATTCGGTGAATATATTGATGTGCTAGGAATAGCTTTAATTTTATAAAAAGCAGCCAAAATGTCTTTCCAAAGATTGGTGTCATTATATATTTGCAGGAGCAATGAATGAGAATTCCAGTTACACCTCATCCTTGACAGCACTCAGTACTATCAATTTTCTTTCATTTTTGCCATTTTAATAAGTGTATAGTAGTAACAGATTGTAGTTTAGATTTCAATTTTTCAAATGATAAACTATTTGGCATCTTTTCCTGTGCTTGCTTGTTATCTGTTTTTGGTGAAGTAAAATGCTAACTTTTCTAAACTATATGTTATAATTCGGTTGAAGGAGTTGTTTGTACTGTAGCTATTTTATGTCCTTCTGAGAGTTGAATTTTCAATTATGTAAGAGTCTCTTTGGAAAACCTCTAGATTTCATTTTATTGATGGTTAATTTATCTTCTTTTTCTTGTTTCTATGGCTTTGTTTTTGTCACATCTAATAAATCTTTTTCATTATCCAAGATCACTAAGATTAAACAAACAGAATACACATGTAATACATATGTAATACACATGTAATACACATGTAAATAAAATATCGCAAGATTGATGAGCTAAAGAAGGGTTAAATAGAGTTTTGTGATTGAATTTTCTAATATTGCATTTGCGGTAGTACAATAATAAACTTAAGTAGATTTGAATGGTTAAAATGAATGTTATAATACCTAGTATAACAGCTAAAATTGTATAACAAAGGATACACATGTAAGGCAATAGGCAATTTAAACCACTATTTCAGAATTTCGTTGGCATAGAATTTCAGTATTGTGACTTAGGTAATAAAAACCGGTACTACCACCTTTCCTAGCTTGCTGATGCAAAAAAAAAAAGTTGTAAAAATTAAATGTTGTCATTGTTGTTGTTAGGTGTCATGGAGTCGGCTCCAACTCTTAGTCCCTGATACCTAACAGACCGAAACACTGCAAAGTCCCGAGTCATCCTCTGTTCCTAAGCCTGCACCACTGATGCAGCCACTGAGTCAATTAAAGAAAAAAGTAGTCTGTGCAAAGTCTCATATATAGGAGGCTGACTCTCCTGCCTATGTTGATTCAAAATAAATGCAGTTTTGATCACTATATTCTATAAGTTCGCCTTATCAAGATTTTGAACAACTAGATCAAGGTCACAATTGGTCTATGGTTTTATTAGATCTAGAATCAGAAACTCCTATTCTCAGATAAAAGTTCTCTTTTTACAATAGCCTGCTGTCTCCTCTGTCTTGGTGTGCAGAAGCCTCTAACAATAGATGTCCAAAGGGAGCTCGTGCTTAACAAAGTTGATTAATTTTTCAAAGGAGATGGCAATCACCATAGATATAATTCACTTGGACTTCTAGTAGGCTTTTGATACAATTCACATCAAAGGCTAATCCATAAGGTTAATGTAGAAGGGATTGGTAGAGAAATAGTCAATTGGATAAACATTTTACAATGGGTTTAGTAATGGAGGGCAAAAGATCAATGAAAAGTGGCCCTCACTCAGGTCAGAAAGATCAATCAATGCCAAGCCTAATCTAACTCATGAATCAGTTACCTGTGAATGCAAAATGCACTCTGTTCTCAAAAACATAAGTTTTTTGGAAGGGACAATCAATAAGTCTTCTTATAAGTCTTGGAAAATCAGACAGAATGCGGAGCATGAGGGAAAATGGGGCGATCGTCAATTGTTGTTAACTATTGTCAAGTCAGTTTCACTAAGAGCTATTCCAGATACAAAACAGGGTAGAACAATCCCCAGGGTTTTTCTGTGCTATATATTTTACAGAACCATATCGCCAGGTATTTATTCTATAGAGCTACTGCGTGGGTTTGAACTACAGTTTTTAATTAGCAGGTGAAAGCTTAACTATCTGTACCACCAGGGTTCATTGGTTATTAATTAGTCTTTAGTTAATACAGGGACAGTTCTTCAGAGGACAAAAATTGATCCTAGTTTGCAGGTTAAATGCTGATTTTTGCCAAATGTCTTGGAATAATTATGAGTCTCCTTTCACCCTGACTTGTATAATACATTATGTGGTCTTATTTACTGACCATTTTCTACGCACTGGACCTTGTTTAAAATATTCGCTGAGACATTGGAAAAATGGACAAAAATTATTCATCATCAACTGTGGCATACTCTCTTAAAATGCATTGACGATCAGAAGATCCAAACCAAACCAAAGTCATGGCCATTGTGTCGATTCAAGTCTTTGTGACCCTAAAGAACAGAGTAGAACTGCCCTGTGGATTTCTGAGACTACGAATTTCTATGGAAGTAGAATGGGTCAACTTTCTCCTGTAGAGGAGTCAGTGGTTTTGAATTTCTGAGCTCGTGTTTAGCAGCTAAACATGTACGCCACTAGGCTATAAGGTCTCCTTAGAAAAACTTGATTCTTGGATACGTCACTTCTCCTTGTGACCACTCCCCACCCCCTTTATGAAATGAATGGACAGAATTAAACAGTGGCGAAAATTATACTCCACATTTTTAATATTTCCTAATCATCTCTGTTTTCTTCATATGCTCCATATCTCTCTGATATGAATAATGTAGTGCTGAGAATTTTTCTTTTCCCCATTTAAATTGTGTGTTCTTGAAGGATGTTCATAGGTACCACATCAGTCATGAACTGTTTCCACTGGCTCCTCCTAACTGGGTAATACCTTCTTTGGAGTCAAAACGTAACTCGTGTACAGCCCAGTGTCTTCCTCTGCTGTGGTCATGTTGTGCTGAGCTTCCCTTTATGGTATGTTGCCTTCCAACCACGCAATCAGCATATCTCCTCTCTAAATAGTGATTTCCTTTCTTCCCCTCCCTCCTGGAACCAGCACAGGACATGTTTCTGTGTGGCAAGTGTTCTTTACTTTTATAGTAATGTTCTCATCCAATATCTCCCCTTTTATAATTAGCTAATTTCACTCATGTCCACCATGTCCTTCTATGTTGAGTTGCTCAGTCATTGATTTTTTTCAACGCTGCATAGCATTCCAGGGTTTGCATATCCAGTCACCCTTGTTACTCACTTACTACGTTGTTTCCATCTTTTTGGCTATTGTGAACAACTCTCAGGAACGTGGATGGGCATACTTTTGTTCTTGCCAATGTTCTTTTCTCTATAGGCCCCATGCCTAGCTGGGCGATTGCTGGATCAAGTGGTAGTTCTAGTCCTGCTTTTTAAAGAGGCATAGTCGCATCTGTACAGTGAGTAAGCATTTTCAAGATCATCTGCAGTGGCGTGAGCTCCAATCTCCACATCTTCCCAGCATCTATCATTGACTCCCTGTGTGAACTTTGCCGCAATTTCTGGTTTGATATTTTATTATGTGGTTTTGAGTTGTGTTTCTCTCATGGTTCACACCAACTGCTATTTTTTCATATATTTTGACCACCACAATATCTTCCTTGAAGCAGTGACTATATACCGCTTCCCCTTTTTAGGGGAATTATTTGTTATGATATCAACATTTTCTATAAACCTTAGAGATTTATCCTTTCTCAGATGTCATTGCTAAACATTTTTTTTCCAGTCTGTAGATTCTCTTTTTATTCTTCAGAGAGTTTTTTGATGTGCATGCATGTTCAATTTGTAGGAAGCCACAATGGTCTAGTGGATTTTCTGTTGTGCAATTTTTGTTGTGTTTCAAAGACTATGCCATAAATTAGGACCCCAAATTTGTCCTATTATTTTTTATTTTTAAGAAGTTTTTTAAAAGTTTCGTATTTAGGTTTTGATACATCTTGAGATCATTTTTGTATATAATGTGAGGTATGAATTTTGTTTCATTTTCTTGCAAATGGATACCCAATTTTGCCCACACCATTTATTAAAGAGATTGAATTGTCCCCATTTAATGAATTGGTGTGTGTGTGTGTGTGTGTGTGTGTTGTTGTTGTTGTTGCTGTTGAAGATTAGCTGTCTTTATTTCTGGG
Organism: Tenrec ecaudatus; assembly: GCF_050624435.1. Classification (NCBI taxonomy): domain Eukaryota; kingdom Metazoa; phylum Chordata; class Mammalia; order Afrosoricida; family Tenrecidae; genus Tenrec; species Tenrec ecaudatus. The sequence continues at coordinate 55,609,725 of NC_134539.1, read as the reverse complement.
TTTCATCAATCTATGTGCTTCTCATTGTCCTGGCCCCAGGCTGTTTGCCTACAATGATTTCCTATTAGGTTTTGAGATCAGAAATTATGAGGATCCTTACTTTGCTAAGAGTACATAATATCTCCTCTGGTGAAACAAGAGAAGAACATCTTTGTGCATCAAATGAACAATTTGTTAATTATCAAAAATATCCTCTTTATTCTTCAGTTATAGGCACATTTTCATTCATTTCTAAAGGCTGATTTAATATCTGGAGTCTCTGAGTAGTACAAATTGATAATGAGCTATGTTGGCATCCACCCCGAGGTGTCTCAAAGGAAGGGAAGCAATCTCCTTCTGAAAAACAGTCCGTGAAAACTCACTTCTCTGATGACCCAAATGGCATGTCTATGCAGTGAAATCAATCCAATGGCAACAGTACTTTTCTTTAATCCACAATTTTAACATGGGTGGCTAGAGCCAGAGACTCTGTTTCATCAGCTCTTAGAAGTCTTTCTGATTTCCTTTCTAATTTCCCGCTTACATGTTTACCTACCTAACATTTACATTAATGTAGAGTGGGGGTTGGGTGGGGAGAACGACAGCATTTTGTGGGTTTGCCAGTCATGATGAGAGGCAGGGATTTAATAGCATTGCTAAAACAAGATATTAGTGAAAGACTCAGATTCTTAAAATGGTGACAAAATCAGGCCACAAGACCTTTCACAGGGACTGGGATTATGATAAATTTTAAGGTCAACTGGGCATCCCCTTCTAAACTCCTTTCCCTCTGTGATGAGCAATACAATCACCGCAGTAAGGATGGAAATCTCCACTGATGAAGACAGAGCATTACATGCTTGGGCAGCACTGACATCTGCCTGTGGTTCATATATAATCCCTCAGAATTATTTTCATTTTCTATTTCATTCAGAAGTTATTCTGGTACTCTTAAAGTTCCCGCTTTGCTTTGATTACTAGGACACTCAATGCTGAGTATCAATTCCTCTGTTTGCCTTTCCTTAGTTAATAAGCAGCCTATATGACGAAGAAGAATAAAAAGAAATAGGTGAAATGTATACAATATCTAAAAGTATTGAAAAATTAAAAGCTTATTAAAATTAAATCCAAATAATACCTGGTTAATGGTTTAAACTGATTAAAAGTTTAAACTTGCCTATAAGAGATGTCATTAATGGTATGTGAGAGCCTCCAAGTCCTCTTTGGTAGCTTTTTCAAGTTCACCATTCTGTCCTGACTGGTCTGTGACAGCCTCCAACCTCATGCCAAGAGTTTGACATCAGATGTGTGTTAAAAGAGGTAACAAAAAAAGACTGAAATAGATATGAGGGTAGATAACCACAAGTCTCTATTCCATGGGCATTTTGTGAATTGTCCCTGTTATAACACACATATGCATGAATGCACACACAGACAAAAAAGGATAAATAAAAGTTTGCTTTCTTTCCCTTTCTCATCTCACCCTAATGCATTTATTTAGCTATATAAAATGCGACCCCTTTATTTATGTCAAGAGTGTGTGAAAAACGTGATAAGTGTGGGGGATCCAGATACGCGTCTGAGATGGTATTTGTTTTTCTAATTATGTTGTATGTGCCATTGAGTCAGCTACGAATCATAGGTGTCTAAGGTGTAATATCACAAAATGCTACTTTGTCCTGAACCAGTCTCTCAAGCCTTTGTTTCAGGCCCCTACTGTAGCCACTTTCCAATACATCTTGCTTAGGATCTTCCTTGTGTTGTTGTTGTTGTTGTTAATGACCCTGTACCTTAACAACTCTTCTCTAGGTACTGATCGCTCTGGATAATATGTTTCAAGTATGTGAGATAAAATCTTGCCATTCTTGCATCCAAGGCTAGATGTGCATTCAAGAGGGATTCGTAGAAGTATAAAAAAACGTGTAACTAGTAACGAGTTGTCTATTTTAATCTCTTAGATCACTCACTGTGTGAAGTTATTTCTCCATATCCCAAATCCTCTCTTCCAGTATAATATGAAAATATTCAGAGAAGCTAGATTATATGAAGAAGAGTATGCCAACAAGATTGGAGAAAGGCTTACTAACTACCTGTAGTATACAGATTAGTGTACCTTGCTTACTGCAAATGAGATGGAATTTGAAGTAGTGGCTGAGGAAGATCAAGGATTATAGTACTCAGTATGGATTACACCTCAATATGAGGAAGACCCAAATTCCCACAACTGGACCCATAGCTAACATCACGATATGTGTGGGGAAAGTTGAAGTTGCGGATGTTGTCTTGGATCCACAATCAATGCTCATGGAAACAGCAGTTGAGATCAAAGGGTGCGTTGCATTAGGTAAATCGGCTGTTCAAGACGCTTTAAAATGAATTACAGTGAATGTGGTTCAGGAGTCATGGGCTGGGTTGGGAGTAGTGTCTGCCTCGTTGTGTGTATGATTTCTGTTGTAGTGAAGATGGCTATCAGCCAGAACTGATTCAATGGCACCGAACACCTACATGGTAAGGAATGTTCACAATTACATAAAATGAACTGTATTGGAAAAAACTGGACTCATGCATACTTTTATTTTTTTTAATGAGTAAACTGACGGTCACAGAGTTCAGGCCATAAGATTAATAAAGGCAGCCTCTACCATGCACTGTACTTTAAATAGAAGCACGGGATTGTGGCAACTGTTGGACATGGGGGTCAAATTGCCTTGTGTCAGATTCTTATTGTGTATCATTGAAATCACGTAAATTCCCTCTCTCTATGTTTTCTCTTCCATAGAAGGAGGGGGTGGAAGCAGATCTCCAGACCTTTCAAGGTGTTTCCCCTGAGTGGGTTTGAACAACCAACCCTTAAATTAGCAGTTGAGAGCACATCACTTATGGAACCAGGGTCCTTGATGTATCGTAGTCCTTAATGTAGTCTAGCTAAATTTCCAAAAGTGTCAAAGGCAAGTAAATGACGTGTTCATGGATGAATGAATACAGTATGTGGCATAGGTTTCACAATGAGTTTAGAAAACGTGGCAATCCTTGTAAGGCTAAGTGACATGGAAGCTTTAAAAAAGGTGCCTGCGCAACTTCTGGCCAGACATGCTTGTCTGGTAACATTAAAAAACAAACAAACAAAAAACTGCTGTCGAAGCTGTTAGCTGGAATTGAAAGATACAGTGATGGTTAGAGGGCCTATTTAGTAAGAGTAGAAAAATGCACTGGGAGTGAATCATTTGTCTGGACACAGAAGGCTGAGTCAGGGAGAATGGACTGTCACGTAGGCAGATTGGGCTGTTGCCAAGAACACTGGGCAATAATCACTCTGAGCGACAATTTCAAAGCGGTCGTTGAGACTCTCCCTGTTCTTTCTCCACCGTCAACATCAGGACTCTTTAAGTGACCTCTCCATAGTCCAGGGAGGTGAGCACCAGGGTCTGAAAAGCACAGGCTAGTAAAAGAATTCAAAGCCTTCTTGCCTTGTGCTATAGTACTGATGTCACCCTACATCACTTGTCCAGCAAGCCTCACAGGATAATTTAAAAAACAAAATGATTCGATGGAAGAAGCAATATGTGCAAATTCATATAGTTGAATGACAGAGAAGCCTTTACAAGGGAGTAGATTCCCAAACTAGAAGGTTTTACACAGACGCTATATCCGTTCAGACATCTAGAGGAGATCTGTCCCTTAAAAAGAGAGGGTATTTTGCGGGCATTCAATGTAACAGCTCCATCATTTTGTATCTTGATTTAAATTAAAAGTCATTAATCAAGTATGTGTTCTCCTGGCTGAAAAGTGTAAAAAATGTGACTGTTGCCATAGCAAACAAAGCAAAACCAACACAAAACAGAAACAAACAAACCGAATTAAACACAGTAAATATTAAGAGCTAATCACTATGAGTCATAGTTGACTGGCTGGCAGTGAGAGGCATTTACTAGCCAGAGAATGACTGGGCTTTCTACTCCCATAAAGAGTTAGTCCGGAAAACACGCAGGGAAGTTCAACTTTGTCTGACAGGGTCCCTGTGGGACAGCATCAACTTGATGGTAGTGCATTTGGTTTTGAGTTTGGAAGCATTTTCTTTGTAGTAGCAATGCTCTATGTATTATGGGATATAAAGAGTTGCCTTACCAACAAGCGACCATCTAACTCAGAAGCAATAAAGCCCACATGGAAGAAGCACACCAGCCTGTGTGATCATGAGGTGTCGAAGGGATCAGGTATCAGGCATCATCAGAACAAAAAATCATATCATCGTGAATGAGGGGGGCAGTGAGGAATGGAGACCCAAAGCCCATTTGTAGGCCACTAGACATCCCCTTATGGAAAGGTCTCGTGGAAGAGACGAGCCAGTCAGGGTGCGATGTAGCAATGATAAAACACAACTTTCCTCTAGTTCCTAAACACTTCCTCCCCCAGACTGTCATGATCCCAATTTTACCTTACAAACCAAGCTAGACCAGAGGATGTACACTGGTACAGATAGGAACTGGAAACACAGGGAATCCAGGGCGGATGGTCCCTTCAGGACCAGTGGTGAGAGTAGTGATACTGGGAGGGCAGAGGGAGGGTGGGTTGGAAAGGGGGAACTGATTATAAGGATCTACATATAACTTCCACCCTGGGGGATGGACAACAGAAAAGTGGGTGAAGGGACATGTCAGACAGTGCAATATATGACAAAATAATAATTTATAAATTATCAAGGGTTCCAGAGGGAGTGGGGAGTGGTAAAATGAGGAGCTAATGCCAGGGGCTTAGGTGGAGAGCAAATGTTTAGGTGGAGAGCAAATGAGAATGATGAGGGCAATGAATGCACAAATGTGCTTTAAACAATTGATGTATGTATGGATTGTGATGAGTTATGAGTCTCTAATAAAATGACTAAAAACACACAAAAAAACCCCCAAAAAACAGAGTTGTCTTACATAGTCACTGTCCTTGGAGGTTCCAGTGAGGAATAGTGAGAGAAACTATTTTTACTTAATCAGAGAACCCCTCTTTTTTCCATCCTACAGTGAATACTTGCCATTCCTCGGTCAGTTTTCATCCTGCCCTGGCTTGCAGAGGGATGCTGTGCTTAAATCTGTGCTTCTGGCTTTTCATTTGCAAGCAGGGTCACTCAAAGCAGTGGATGGTTTTTAGTCGAGTTTCCTGACTCAGACAGACTGGAAGACAGTCCACTTTGGGGTGGAGGGGAGGGGCGTGGGAGGGCAGAGGGGAGCCACTGAGTCCTGTATGACTAGCAGTAGAATATAGTAGTCTGGTATAATGCTGGAAGACGAGTCCCCCCCCCCCCCAAATAGAAGGCAGTCAAAATGTAACTGTGGAAGAGCCGACTCCTAGAGCTTCCTTCCATGGATGGAGTACCACTCCCCTGACCTGGACCCACTGAAGTGGTTCAACTCAAAATGAGAACAAGCAGCTACAGACATTCATTAATGGTCAGAACATGTGCAATAGATAAATGTACGAAAGTTGGAAGCAATCAAAAGTGAAATGGAACATATAGAAATAATTTTAGGCTTTAGTTAACTGAAATAGACTGGCATTGGCCATTTTGATTGGCTAATTATATATACTATTATCCCAGCAGTGACAAACTGAAGAGGAATAAATAATGTCACATTAAGTGTGAACAACAACAAGAACATGTCAAAAATTTTCCTGAGGTGCAATGCTGACAATGGATGACCAATTAATGTGACCATATTCAAATTGACACTCCCCCAGTACTGACAAAGATGAAAAATATGTAAGATTTTTGTTAACTTCTACCCAGTCTGAATTTGCTCAAACACATAATCAAGATAGGTTGCTAATTACTGTTGATTAGAAGGTTGAATCAATAGTTGAAATATATAGACTTAGTGATAGGAACAGTGCTAGAGATTGAATAAAAGAGTTTTGTAAAAAAAAAATGATAATTTTGTAAGACCAGAGACTTGTTCCTTGCAAATATCATTTCAATCACATAAAACATCATTATACATGTGGATTTCACTGGAATACAATGTACAGGGATCAATTCAATTACGCCTAAGAAATTACGTGGTGAAAAATTCAATATTATCATCCAGAACAAGATCAAGATCCAACTGCAGAGCAGTCCATAAATTATCCATAAGTAAGTTCCATTTGAACCTGAGAAAAATTAAACCAAGTCCATGAAAGCCAAAGCATGACCAGGAATATATCTCCTTCGAATTAGAGACCATCTCAAGAATGGGTTCGATGCATTGAACACCAATGACTGAAGTTCAAACCAGTTGTGGAGTGACATAAAGAACATCAAGCATGAACAAAACAATAGCTCATTAAAAACACAGGGAAGATGAAAGAAACTGTACCCATGAATATATGTAGGTCAAATAGAGAATATTTTTTCATATTAAGTTCAATGTGTTTTAAATATATGCATAAATATAGTAGAGTCTATAAAGGACAAAGCTATAAAAGCTACTATTCCCTAAACAAATGCCAGAAGGGAATGAGCCCTGATGCTCAGGGCCATTGAATGAGCGAGTCTGAGGTCATAATCATAACATAGTTTACTAAGAAAATATGTAACAGCCCACTTTAGTGATCTGTGACTGAGGTTTTAAAAACTTATAAGTGGCCACCTAAGGTGGGACTATTAGTCTCTCTTCACCTGGAGCACAGAAAAGTGAAGAAAATCAATGCATGAGAAAATAATTAGTCCAAAGACCCATAGGATCATGGGAAACTCAGCCTCTACTGCCTTGAGATCCAAACTAAATGATGTCTGCTTATCACATCCAACTCCTCTGATCAGGGCCAGGGAATTCCTGGAGATAATGGGAGCAACGTAGAATAAAATTCAAAAGCATAAAAATGATCAGACTTACTGTCTTACAGAGCGTGGTGGAACCCTTAACACTATGAGCCTTCACCCCCAGAACTGAGCACACCTCCAGGGATCACCTTTCAGACAAACAAAAGACAGGGCTATGATGTTATAGATACTGCTTGTGAGTTGGGGTCTTCTCCTCAGACGGACTAGTTAGACAAGATCAAAAGAGCAAATTTAACCCCAAACAAAGCTCCAAAGTCAGAAACGGGACAGGAAAGGATAGATACCATAGAAGGGGTTGGGAAAATTGCTATTACATCAAAGGGGCTTTAATTAATATTATTAAAAAATTGTATAAATTGTTCAATGGTGAACTGATTTGCTCTGTAAACTTTCACCCAAATAACAATAAAAATTTTTAAAAATTATTTTTTGTTTATAAAAAAAGCCCAAATGTGAACTCTATAGGGTAGAAAGACTATATTAATGCTGATTAAGTAATCTGAGTGGAGCTAATGAGAACAGCGGCACAATGTGATGTTCTTAGCCAATGTTCGTGAACTGTTTATGTAGCCAATTTGAATAGATGTATGTTTGTGTATATATGCTGCCCCCGCAAATAAAATGAATCTTTTAAAAATAGGATAGAAGTAACTAAAATGGAGATATTCTGAAATTTTCACTGGAACATAATATAGCTAAAGCCCATGGAACACATTATCTAAACAGAATATTTCAAAGGACAGCTTGAAAAGACAAAGGAAGGTACTATAATTAAATGTGAAAAAGACAATCTAGAGTAAGAAAACAAAAAGGGAAGAACATGTCTGTCATTTCTATAGCTGACAAACGAGCCCAATCCTCGTTACAATAATGAAAAAATGTATGTACAATATGTTGACCAGTATAGGAAGCATAGAAAGAAGATGGAAAGGATACAGCTAGTTACTGTTCCAAATGAATGTATTGATATGCAACCGTCTCTCTTGCCATTAAGTCAATTCTGACTCATAACTATATATTTTTAGACAAGCAGAAAGCCGCACCTTGATCTCATGTGGTGGCTGGCAGATTTGGACTGTTGACTTTGCAATTATCAACTCAAGGTGTAACCCATTTTGCCACCAATGCTCCTTTCTAAGAGGTACAAAATAGAATATTTCAAAAAGTGAATATAATGCTGGAAGCACCCACTCATCTAAGCTAAGGAATTTGGAATACACGTATCTGGCCACCCAACTGGAAGAAATGCATCTGTGGGCCCATTTTAAAGAAAGATGACCCAACAGAAAGTAGATAGATGAAGTGATATTATTAATATATAATACACAAATAAGTGTTGATGAAGGTAATTAAAAATCACTTGTAGTGCAGCAACCCATAAACCAAGGAACTGACAGAAATTCAAACTGGATTCAGAATGAATTGTTAATGTCGAACAGAGCGTTCTGAAAGTAGAAACCACCAGAAAGAATATCTGTATTTTATGGACTAAACAAAGGTATTGGGGCATGGATCACAACAAATTATGTGTAATATTGTAAAAATTGACAATTTCAGAACAGTTGGATGGCACTGTTGAGCGGAGGACAAGAGTTACACTCTAGCCACAAGATCGGTGGTGCAAAGCCCCAGGCTCTTTGTGAGAAACACATGAGGCTATCTGCCCCTGAAAGAAAGTGCACGTGGAATTGCCATGAGTCTACATACACTTATCACTCTCAGTTTGGTTTATTTTTTTTAATTGGGATCATGAGGAACCCATGCATACAAAAAGAAGCAATGATTCACATAGGACAAAGGGATACTGTGGGATTTAAAATCGGGGAAGATGTGCATTAGGGTAGTACCTTTTCATCACACGTATTAAATATGTGTGGCAAGGAAATAGTCTGATAAGGTGGGCTTTAAGAAGAACAGAGCACCAGATTTAGAGCAAGACTCATTAGCAACTGCTAACAGGCAGAAGACACTTCACCTGCTGAAAGTAAACCGGACTTGCAGCATTTACTAATGAGGATCAAATACTGCAGCCTGCTAGATGGACTGCACCTCAACATAAAGAAATCCCAAATCGTCATGATTGGACAAATGTGGACATCATAATAAACACAGAAAATATTGAAATGTTCCAGGAGTTCAGACGTTGCACAGCAAAAATCCCTTTGAGGATTTCCTTGCACCGGTCAGCCATGGTTTTTTCAATCACTTTGTATGCCTGTGAGAATGTCACAATGAATAAGCAAGAGCCTGGGAACCTCAGCTGGAGAGTCAATGCGTTTGAATTGTGGTGTTGGCGAAGAGTATTGAATAAAACCTCAGCAGAAGAATCAATGGCTTTGATTTGTGCTCTTGGCGAAGAATATCGAACGAACACATCCGCTTTAGGAGAATATGCCTAGTCCTTAGCAGCAAGGAGAGTGAGATTTCACCTCACAGACTTAGGGGATGTTATCAAGAAGGACTACGACCCCGTGGTGGGTCACATCGAGGGTCAATGACAAAGGGGAAGACCTTGGCGGTGGATTGACACCATGGTTGTAGCAACGGAATCAAGCATATTAATGATCGTGAGCATAACACAGCTCTGGGCAGTGGTTCATTCAATTGCACATAGGGTGCAAATAGGGTCTCTGTGAGGTGGAACTGGTGTGACATTCCCTAACAACAGCAAGGTGAATATCTTTACTTGTAACTAAATTCCAAGTATTCTTATATTTTCTGGAGACACAACAAATACTAAATTTTGGCTCTGTTATCAAGGAGATTCACAGCAGGTTGAGGAGGTTATGAATTATTTCTTGAACGAGGTAGTGTTATAGGTTGAAGATCAAAGGGCAGGCAAAGCGTAGATAACTCAAGAAGTGCCCCTTCAGCTCACACTGTGCTCTAAAAGGAGTGAAAATGTGGATAGTGTCTTTAATAACTTAAAGGCGGTTCAATACCTGGGTCAGGTAAGGGAGGATGAGAGATGAGATTGGAGAATATTGCGGACATCAAGAATGAGTTTTGTAAAACGATATTAAGGATTTTAGACTTCATCTTCTGATTAATAAGGAGCCACTGATAGGTTTTCAGAAAAAGAGTGGCATGAATTGGTTGGTGTTTTTATAAGATTATTCTGGCTACACAGCACAGTGGATTGAAGTAAGGAGAGATATTTGAGCACACTGCTGATGTGTGCTAGGTGGTGGGATGCTATAGCTCTGTTGTTTAGAGCAAGTTGGTGGGGTTCACTGACTGTGTTTAAGTCTCAGCGTTATCTTCTACTAATTTGTGGAATTGGATAATAACTGAACTTCTTAAATTGATGTTTGATTCATCAACAAAAATAGATAAAATATTAAAATCTTTTAAATGTAATTGTTCTCAATCACACGAGACAGCAAAATATTGAGCACAGTGCTTAACATATAGAAAGTGCAAAACAATTATCATTATTATAAATAGTATCATTATATTTGTCAAAAGTAGGATAAACATAATAAGAGAAATAATGTCAAACTGGAAAGTAGATTGTTGTGGATCTAAGAAAAGGTGTCCGTAGTTTAAAAAAAAATCATTTTATTAGGTGCTCATACAACTCGCATGCAAACATCAGTAGTAATAGTTTTAAAAAAAATTTTAGTTAGCCAGGAACCACACAGACAGATGCATGCACACAAGCAATAGCATGAACATACTCACAGCCAAATGACTATGTGGACACACATACACACACGTAAGTACACAGGAACAAGCAAAAACAATTCATGATATAAATATACAAGTATAAAAAAGGCCATAGCATATTCTGGAAGTTGATGCCAACTTGTATGGATTAAGCTTTCATGTTAGGTTGGTGGGACAGTTTATCTGTCCTGGCATAATAGGATTCCTTTTGTATCTTGATTAATCAAATATAGTTTTATGGGTTAGCTTTGATTAAAGGATCAATGTTAAGAGTACAATGCAGATTTAGAGGAGAATGGAGGGCATTATAATCAGCAGAAAAAGAGAAGAATGTATTTATCCGACTAGAGATTTTGGAATGGGAGGATAAATATCTGTCAGGAATTCGCTCACTTTTCAAAATCCACCTACTGAACATATTTTATGGGCCAGACAATCTTTGAAGTATTAAGGAGAAACCAGCAAAAAGTTCTCTGGCATTTGGGAGTTTGCATTAATTTGGAGGGCCAGAGTTAGTGTTGAGTGAACAGCTCTGGGAAACTGGATGTGGTCTATTTCTTAGCATGCGGTCCAGAGTTCTGTTATTTGTCGGGGTAACTAGTCATCCAGATGCTGCAAGTGTTGATTGCCAAGGACTCAGCGTGCTGCTTGAAGAAATGTCAGGAATTACACTTTCCCTAAGAGTGGCCAGAAGATGTTGACTCAGTGATATATATGGAGAGAGAAATATCAGTCTCTTCACTCCAAAGTGAAACTAGGCTTGAGATACAATCCACAATCGAGGGTTCTCCTGGGAACAAGCTAAAACGAGGCTTCAGTTGAAGCAGCACCTTTATTTCACTTTCCCTTACAGGCGTCTCCTAGGTGATGGTCCCCAAGAAGTCACTTGTAAATCAGTCACCAACCCAAGCTCTCCTTGCAGCTTCCACTGGCCCCAGAGTTGAAGAAGATGCTCCATATCCATGGATACTCCCTGTTTGATGCAGCGGTTTCTTTATGACCATGGCTTCCCAAATATAGAATAGAATGACAATTTTTTTCTCCTCTCCAATTAGCTACTTCAGCAATAAAGCATCTGGGGTCTGTCCACCCCTGAGACAGTATAGAAGGACCTAAACGCTAGCTCCAAGAGTTTGCTAACTTTGGGTGGTTATCACAATGCAAGCAGCCATTGGCAACGGGAAAAATCCTAAGGCTTCCCTGCGCTTAAACTTGTGTCAACTAATTACTTTAGGAAGACTAGGACTGGAGGCCTTTACCCACAATGTGCTTCCCTTCTGCAGAGAAAGTATTTTGTGGTTGATACTGTTTTTGCTGCTACCGTCTCTAGACAGGCTCTTTGAGTGTCTTTTGTCCCAGGCCACAATGGTCTTGTACTAGTTTGTACAGGGTTATTGCATATGCATTCACACACACGCTGGCATATGCTGACGTGAGAATTTGGGAAGCTATGTTTGAGGGGAAAAAGGAATCAAATGTTACAAAAATCACAGATGGAGAGCCTTCAGAACCCCAAACCAACCAAGTCTAGTCCCCCTCCTAAATCAGTGTTGCTGGGGAGGTTTTGTGCGCTTAACAAAACAGGAGGGGCTAATCTTGCCTGTCTCTTGGCACAGCATAGACTGTCCTTAAAAGAATATAGGGAGCTACTGTGATCACAGGAAAAGTATAAAATATGTTTATTCTAATATTGCAAGCCCATTATCTGGCACAGAATGTAGCAAATAGATTATAGGCAATACATTCTTGGATTGAAGACCAGCCCATAATCAAACCTTAGTGGATGTCTTCATCATCTATTAATAAATTATTTCCCAATGTTATGCAACTGCAGAGCTGGAAAATGTCCTCTTAAAGACAGAGTTTGCCTGAAAAGTAAGAAAGTTCAGGACAAACCGGGCTTAATGAACGCTGTGAAACTAGTTCCTGGTATTGAACTGGAAAGTGACTTGACTGGTTTCTAGTTTCTCCAAATATGAAATAAGAGGTCAGGCAGGTGATCAAGAACTCCTCAATAAGTCCTTGAAATTTGAAAATTTGCTCAATTGCACTAAAGTTCTGATACAGTTGAAGTTTCTGGGCCCTCAAAGAATTCCTCTGGGGTTTGAGTTCCATTGAAACATCTTCTAAAGGAAGTATGCACTCCCTACATATAGAATGTGGTGACGGGCAGGTTGCCTGAAAAGATATTTCACTGCAATTAGTTTTCTTTACTCCCTGACAGAAGGTTTCAGAGCCCAGAGGCAACTTCCACCAGGATAAAAATACTCTGCACTGTCAGTAGAAGATATCCTTATATAACATGCACTGATTTCCCCTACTTTGCAATTACTCAGAAGAGTGGTGGAATCTGCTGACATCCCCAAGCAGGTCATCATGCATTAATGCTTTACTCCCTTGTCTGAGATAACTAGAACATTGCTGAATTTCAACTATTTTCTGTGTAAGCTGCTGAAGAGAACACAAGGTCAAGGGTAAAGAGCATTTCATTTGTGTTTATAGATATAAAAACAATATTGGCAATATGATAAAAATACATTTAATTAAAGCAGTGATTTTCTTTTTTTTAACATTTTATTAGGGGCTCATACAAAACTCTTATCACAGTCCATACATATACATACATCAATTGTATAAAGCACATCCATACATTCTTTGCCCTAATCATTTTCAAAGCATTTGCTCTCCACTTAAGTCCTTTGCAACAGGTCCTCTTTTTTTTCCCCTCCTTCCCTGATCCCCCCTCCCTCATAAACCCTTGATAATTTATAGATTATTATTTTGTCATATCTTGCCCTATCCAGTGTCTCCCTTCACCCCTTCTCTGTTGTCCGTCCCCCAGGGAGGAGGTCACATGCAGATCCTTGTAATCGGTTCCCCCTTTCCAACCCACTCACTCTCTACTCTCCCAGTACTGCCCCCTCATACCCCTGGTCCTGAAGGTATCATCCACCCTGGATTCCCTGTGCCTCCAGCTCCTATATGCACCAGTGTACAACCTCTGCTCTATCCAGACTTGCAAGGTAGAATTCAGATCATGGTAGTTTGGGGGGGAAGAAGCATCCAGGATCTGGGGGAAAGCTGTATTCTTCATCAGTGCTACATCGCACCCTGACTGACTCATCTCCTACCCTAGACCCCTCTGTGAGGGGATCTCCAGTGGCCAACAGATGGGCTTTGGGTCTCCACTCTGCACTTCCCACTTCATTTACTATGGTAAGATGTTTTTTTTTTGATGATACCTTATACATGATCCCTTTGGCACCTCATGATCATACAAGCTGGTGTGTTCTTGCATGTGGGCTTTGTTGCTTCTGAGCTAGATGGCCGCTTGTTTATCTTCAAGCCTTTAAAGAGGTGATTTTAAATTATCAGACCATGTTTAACCCCTCAGGGAGATTTGGCAATGTGTGGAGATATTTCCAGGTATTAACCAGTGGGCAAATGCTACTGGAAGCCAGTAAATGGCTGCCAGGGATGCTGTTAACCTTTCTATAATGTGCAGGACAAACCAACCCCTTTCTTCCACAACCAAAGAACCATCAGCCCCAAACTTGGAATTGAGAAATCCAGATAAACAAATAATAATAAACTATTTTGCATAACAGCTGATTAATTTCCTCATTATCCCTTTCTTGTTTTCTCACATAAGCATATAAAATTGTAGCATCTTCATTGTGGCTTGGTTTATAAATAATTAAGCATGACCTTTTAAATTAATATCTCATTATAAACACTAAGATTTTTGTGTCTTCATAATTATCATCATAATGACTGCATAATATTCCATTGAGTAGATACACCACAATGTAAATAATTATCTCATTATTCAACCATCTAGGATGTTTCCAGAGTATTTTCTTTTTTTTAATAAATTGTTATGATATTGCTAGGTAGGTTTATTGTGCCAACCAGTCCAACAGGAACATGTGGGTTTAACAAGATCGCAGTTTGATTGGAGGGCAAAGATAAATGGTTCAGAAAGTCCTGCCTCTCTCTCTCTTGCTCTCTGGTGATCGGACCAGTGTGTGGCTGCCATAGTGAGAGCTCTGCCTCAACTTGTGAGCTTCACTACCTGTGGGACACCCAACACATGGATCATGTCACTAGAGCTTGAGGTTCCTTCAAGACCTGCTTGGCCACACTGCTGGTATATATATTGTCATCTGGCTGACTGTTGGTGACCCACCCGGCTGTTTGCTGCCTGTGGCTGGACTGCTTGCATTGCTCTATGGAAGACTCAGCTATCTGCTTCCTTGACCTTGGACCGAGCAGCTTTCATGAGCTGAAGGACTTCCAGTATATTAACTGTTTCACAGAAGTGAGTTGAACTGAGCCCTCTGTACAGGTATGTGGACTAATTAGCTGTTATATTCCTTTGTGCTGTGTATCTATCTATCTATCTATCTATCTATCTATCTATCTATCTATCTATCTATCTAATAATAAGTGTCCTGGTTTTGTTTCTCTAGAGAACCCTGTCTAATACAGATATGGTTTCAGAAACAGAAGTAATTATGTCAACAAAATGAATACTTTTTAGACTCCAGATTTTCAGAAATTTCACAGTTAATTTTTAAAGTGAAGGTATTTTCTGAATGATGTGATAAAAATACATTCCAATGCCATGGTTCAGATTTAGCTATTTAATGTTTGTATGCCTCATTATTTGAAAGAGTAGATCCACAAGGAATAAATTGCTTATTTTTTCTTAATCTCTAGAAATGCTTATTTCATAGACTGAGGAGAGGATAGATTCTTGTAGCTTATTGCCACCACCCTAATTTTCCATACATAAATATATATATAAAGAACAATAGGGAAGACTTAGTATTGAACACAACTGTGCTGAATATCCTCAAAGTTTTCTTCAAACAACCCAAAATAGAAAAAAGAATAGTGGCGGCGCGGGCGGCGGGCAGAGCAGGTCCCGTTGTACTGCGACTCCGCGCAGCCTCGAGTCCCGGGCCTGCGCCCCGCGCCGCCCGCCCGCCCGCCATGGAGTCCAGCCCGGCCAGCCCCGCCGCCCCCGGCCCTGCTGCTATCCGCGAGCGTTGGTTCCGCGAGACCTGCAGCCTGTGGCCCGGCCAGGCCCTGTCGCTGCTGGTGGAGCAGCTGCTGCACCATCAGCGCTCGCGGTACCAGGACATCCTTGTCTTCCGCAGTAAGACCTACGGCAAAGTGCTGGTGCTGGACGGCGTCATCCAGTGCACGGAGAGGGACGAGTTCTCCTACCAGGAGATGATCGCCAACCTGCCCCTCTGCAGCCACCCCAACCCACGCAAGGTGCTGATCATCGGGGGTGGGGATGGAGGCGTCCTGCGGGAAGTCGTGAAGCACCCCTCCGTGGAGACCGTGGTCCAGTGTGAGATTGACGAGGATGTCATCCAGGTCTCTAAGAAGTTCCTACCAGGCATGGCTGTGGGCTACTCCAGCCCGAAACTGACCCTCCACGTCGGCGACGGTTTCGAGTTCAGGAAGCAGAACCAGGATGCCTTTGACGTCATCATCACGGACTCCTCAGACCCCATGGGCCCTACAGAGAGCCTCTTCAAGGAGTCCTACTACCAGCTCATGAAGACGGCACTCAAGGAGGACGGCATTCTCTGTTGCCAAGGCAAGTGCCAGTGGCTGCACCTGGACTTGATCAAGGAGATGCGGCAGTTCTGTAAGTCCCTCTTCCCCGTGGTGGCGTACTCCTACTGCACCATCCCCACCTACCCCGGCGGCCAGATCGGCTTCATGCTCTGCAGCAAGAACCCCAGCAGCGACTTCCGGGCGCCAGTGCAGCCGCTGAAGCAGGCACAGGTGGAGCAGCTGCAGCTGAAGTACTACAACGCGGACATGCACCGCGCAGCCTTCTTGCTGCCTGCAAGGCCCTGAATGATGTGAGCTGAGCCCGGAGCTGCTGCTCCTGCCGCCACCCAAAACCTCACCAAGGAGCCTCAGGGTGCCGGGACCCCCGCAGCCCCACACAGGACCCTCTGAGGGCTCTTACCCACCGACCAAGTGCTATTGACCCCAGAATGCTGCCCAGCCTGCCCTGCTGGGCGGACTGTCTGTCTGTCTGCTCTTTGTGGTGTCCAACCTCGGCCAGCTGTGTCCAGCGCCTTCTCTGCCTTGTCACCCCTTGCTCAACAAACACGTGTATTTATAACAAAAACGAAAAAAGAATAGTAAACCAAAAACATCTTGCTGTCCGAAGTGCGACACAGATAATGGAATGGTTTGGGGACTTTTAGTTGTTTTAAGAATATATTATTCTAAGCTTCTCAACCTTATTCTGATCTAATTTCTTAGCTGTACAATTATTTGACTAGGACATGGTAAAATTTCCCTTTCAATTGGGATCTATTTTCCCTTGATTAATACAAGAGTTAAACATGAGCATAAAGAATTGCAATGATTTCAGAAACATTAAAGTCTACAGAAATAGTCAGGGTTTGAGTGAAGCATTAAAAAAGCAAACACCTGACTGTGGAGGGTAGCCCGAAGAAGGTAGCATTTACCAGTGATACATTAGAGTGTATTAAATGAATCATGTCAGAAATCTAGATGGGTTCTGGAGCAGAGGCAAAGTCCACAGATGATTGGATGGGTACATATAAATCCCCCACTTATTTCAAGGTTCGGCATAAAGGTCTCACTTTACAAAGACGTTCTTAATATACGAAGGAGGAAATAATTTCCCCTTAACATATACAGGCCCCATAGGAATATAAATTTTATGTGATATTTTATTTTCTACTGTTTATTTTATTTCATTTGTTGATGTCTTTGATAACAGGAGACTTGTTTTATTTACTTGTTTGTTTATTTATTTATATCGCCTGCCATCTGTCTTAAAGAGAATAGTTACTCCATAGTTTCAATAGATTGACAAATAACTGAATATTTACCACAGACAACAATTAAAGGAAGGTCAGGGATGCTAATTTTCCATTATACAGCTGATGTTTTCAAATATATGATTTGGCTTTATGGTTTCTGAATGTAAAATGTTCTGATTCCTATTGCATTACCTGCTGTGTACAAATTTTGAAATCTGTATACTTAGATTTAAGAGGAAAAAGAATGAAAAATAAAGAGATTGTAAAAAGGGGTCAATGAAGAGGAGGACCACGAAGAGACCAGTGCTGCTGAACGAAACGTCAGCCAAGTCCAAGGTGATCTCCTGACCGCACTGGAAGTGACTGCACTTCCAAGGTCACGGGCAGCTGTGGGAACACTGGAAATTTAGGAGCTGTTGGTGGGAGGCATCGTGTTTCTTGCTACATGAGTCTCTGTGGGGGGCAACGGAACAATTCTACAGGCCAGAGAGAGAACTCCTCAAGGTCAAAGGAGGACTCTGTACCATTGAAAAGAAACTGACTAAGCAAGATATTTGTTTGTAGTCCTATTTAAGAAATTGTAAGCCAACCTATGTGTCATATTGAATCTATTATAAACAGTTCACTATGCCCAGCTTTCACTACAGGGGAGAAGATTATACAAGAGAATGAAACCAAAAGTTGGGATTACCGGGACCGATTCACAGGGTGCTTATCACACGGGGTTACATGGTGGGCTGCTAAACACAAAGCCAACAGTTCTAAACCACCAGCTATTCTTTGGGAGAAAGATGAGGCTTTCTACTCCCAAAAAGAATTACAGTCACAAAAACACACAGAGGCACTCTAGTCTGCCTGATAGGGTCGCTATGAGTCTGTGTTGATTTGATGGCAGTGAATTTTGATTATTTTAATCACAGGAGGAGAGAGAGAGATTAGCAGTCGGTAGAGACAGAGAAAGGAGCACTAATAGGATAAATCCTTAGGCACCGCTAACTGAACGTCCAAGCTTTGAACCCCCTACTGGCTCCATGGGAGAAAGAGGCTGGGAATCGGGCTGCATAAAACATCTCAGCCTCTGGAGCAGTTCTACTCTGTCAGCACCAGGAAAAACAGCTGAGAGCAAACAGGAAAGAAGGCAACACAGTAAAAATGCATCACCCATGAAGGCATGAAAAGCAAGAATCTTCACCTGTGCACTCCCTAGTTGATGCCTCACTGCTTTATTTCTCAGCTGCACGTGCCCTAATGAGAGAAGCAAATCTCTCCAGGGAAATTGTCTTCAAAGGCAACCTCCCAATGGGACTGCATGCCACCACAAAGGACACAAAGTCGTGGGTCTAGTTTCCATCATGACTGGCTGTCTCATTGGTCCTGGAATGACCTTTCAAAGGAGTTTTGATCCTGTAGCCTAAGGAGAGACCATGCTTTAAAATTCTTGACCTTTTCCAGTCTTCCTGGGGGCTAAAATTGTGTAGAGAAGTGAAAAATTCAATTTTTCTGCTTGACTTGTCATTCAGACCTCAGGAAGAGGAGACAGACAGAGAAGTCGGAAAAATATACTATAATCTTGTTCAAACACTGTACGTGGAAAAGAGAAAATTTGGGGGGAAATAAATGATATTACTGTGCCACACTGGGCAGACTAATTTGGGGGCCGGAATGACTAGCTCCCCAACAATGGTCATATTGTCTTTATAACAAATAATCTTTTGATCGCTCTAAGATTGCACTATTCCAAGTCATCTATATCATCTTATATTTAAAGTTTAACTAATTATATATTTTATTCCACACAAATCAACAAAAATAAATTTTAAGATTGCCATCGTGTTGATTCCAACTCTGGGCAACACCATGTTGCAGAGTAGAACTGTGTTCCATACAGTTTTCAGGAGCTGATATTTTGGAAGTAGATTACCAAGGCTTTCTTCCAAGGTACCTCTAGATGGACTTTAACCGGCAAATGTTGATGAATAACCATTTACACTACTTCAGAGGCTCCAAAAGATGGAAACAGTGCAATCCCAATCCTTCATTTCATAACCCCCCCCCATCGTTATGAGATTAGTCAAGGAGAAAACTAGTCCGCTGCCCATAATGATCTCAGTTGAATACTGATACTTGAAAAGAAGTTGGTGTCATAAAAACTGATGCTGAACTCTAGCTCCAAATGTTTCTCCGATCTTACTAGTTTACAAGATTTTCAAAGCAGGCCCAGCAAATGAAACTGTTTCTTTGTCTGTATGAAACTCCTTTCCTACAGATTTGACGGCTGTCTTTTTTTTTAATCTCACAATTAGGTAGAACTCATCTTTTTCAGAAAATATTTATCACTTACTCCCTACTCCTCCTCCGACAGAAATTGCAGTGCCATCTCTACTAGAATCGGGGCATACATTGACGTCTGCACATCACAGTGCACTCCACTTATCTACTGAGAATAGAAGCTGTGTTGTTTTCGTCTGGAAACTATTGCTATTTGGCGTATTGGTTCATGCATAATAAATGCTCATCAACTCTTTATTGAACAAATGAGTGAACAAAATCCAATGTATAACTACGCTATAAAACTAAAACAATAGAAAATTATTTTCCTAGCATCTCTTTGCAAAAGAGAAAGAAATAAAAACCTTTACTTATGACTCAACTCCAAATGCATTGCTCTTCAGTCAATTCTAACTCATGGTAATACTATCAGACAGAGTAGACAGCTCCAGGGGGTTCTTTACTGAAATCTTTACTTCGGGCTCATTTTCTCCCCCACCACACAGTGACGGTGAATTTGAACCCCCCATGGTTCTGTTAACAGCCCATTCTTAATCCACTGGGACCCTTCTGCATGATTATACTCTCCAAACTCAAATTCACAGACATCAGGTCACTTTTGTCTCATAGCAACCCTGTATAGGGTTTTCCAAACGGTGAACCTTTGCTGGAATCTAGCAGAATTGCGAGTTCAAACTGCCCAGTTTATAGTTCACATGCCCGCACATAACTCAGTGTCTCCAGGGCACTTCCCTCTACCTACACCTCCTGCCAAATGAACACCTCCTGAGTGGCCTAAATATCCTGACCATTGTGGCGGGAATGAGTATCTGACCCAACAGAGAAAATGAAGTCATTTTCCAGGGGAAATAAGAATCCTCAAAGATCCTACCTAGTCTTCACTGAGTACCAAAAGGGGAAGCCATATGAAGCCCACGCTGGGGGAGTCATGGTTCCATCTAATGTAGTAGAGTGGAGTGGCTTCTTCTATGAAAATACCAGGAGGCAAGTCTGGCAACAAGCTAAGAGCCAGTTCTGATGACGGCAGGGTTTTAACAGTTCTCCATCTGCTGAGAATGTTAGCGTGCCAGGAAGCAGAGATAGGAGGAGGCAACCATTCATCCTTGTAGAGACAAAGTGGATACAATCCTTTCTGACTCTGACCATTGGCCTAGGGGGTGTGCACATAAACCTGACCTTTGGCTGTAGGTCTGAGATCTGAACTCCTAAAACCCAAGTAGAACGAGAGTAAAGACAGGGCAGAGCACACTATCTTGGGGGAGGAAAAAATAAATACCTCAGGCTGGAAAGATCTTTCCTTGTCAAACTTTGAGCAAATTTTAACTTGAATCATATGGCACACACATATATATCCATATATATTTATATATATTAATTTTGCATAGCAAGCAGAAGATACTATAAATACTCTGAGAAATATGCCATTTATTTTGAGGGTTTAGGAGGAAATTTTATTTGTATATGTTGTGATGAATTTTGATATTGATAATTTATTTTTAGTCATGTATATATACTGAATCTGAACAGAGGAAATCTTTTGATAATGGGAGATCTATCTAGCCCAATAGTGTTTTTTTTTTTTTCAAATATGTGTGCTGTGTGTGTGTGGAGAGAGAGAGTGAAAAAGAAAGAGAGTGAAAAAGAGAGTGAAAAAAAGAGTGAAAAAGAACCAGAGAGCGAGAGAGAGAGAGAGAGAGAGCAAGAGAGAGAGAGAGAGAGAGAGAGAGAGAGAGAGAGAGAGAGAGAGAGAGAGAGAGAGAGAGAACATTTGGACTATTCAAAAGAATTGGCCATAGTTTTAGAGCGTTTTTAGTGTGCTTGGAGTATTCAAGGAGAGCCAGTCATGGTTTCAGAGAGACTTTAGTAAGCTTGGCTTACACAGATTCTTGGTGCAGTAATAAAATTAATGTTTACTTGAATACTGGTGAGAGGCTATCTCATCCTTCCCTCTCTTCCATTGGATGAGAAGCTGATGTTTTGAGAGAGGAAGTAAGGGCTCAGAAGGTGCATGAATAAAGAGTTATTGTGACATCAAGGTCAAAGTTAGACAAACCTTTAACTCTTTTCTTCCTAAATCTGGCAGTGTGTGTGTGTGTGTGTGTGTGTGTGTGTGTGTGTGTGGTGGTGGTGGTGGTGGTGGTGGTGTTAAGAACTAAATTTTTTTAGCCAAAATTGGCCAGTCTGATTAATGTAAGAATGATTTGATACATGGAATACTGATATCACCCATTCTTCGACATTTTCCCACAGAACTTTGTAAAGGTCTTTGTAATAACACTTTTTAGTCTTACAAAACTGTAACCCCATTGTATTATGGGTTGCCAAGGGAAAAAGCCACATTTTCTTCTCTACTCTAGCTCTATTGAAGGATCGAGAATATATTCTGTGATCAATTTATTCTTCTGGTGAATGGACACTGCCTTTGGGACTCTAATATGAATGGTGGAATCAAACTCACGCAGATACACCTCAGAAGACAGGCCTGGGAATCTGCATTTGAATGGCCAGGCATTCAAGTGCTCCAGGACAGTTCCCCTCATCTGTGTGCGCGTACCATGAGTACAAATGACACAGTGGGAACCATCACCATCACCACCACAGCAATTGTAGCTTTGGACAGAAAAGTCGATGGGCAGAGTCGCTTCAGGAATGAGGCTCATTTTAGAACTTCCACACCTGTCCCTTTGCTATTGCCATCATCCTCATCACTGTCACTTCGACGAGGTATTGAGCTCATGCCATGTGGCAATATAAGACTCGCACGATCATTCAGTCATCACAGTAAATGTGATGAGAATCATTATACTCATTTTACAAATGAGATTCTGAGACTCCCCAACTCAGCTGATAATTTTCAGAGCTAGAATTAAATCCTATGAAATGTTTTATGTTAAAATTCGGAGCCCCAACTACTATTCCTAGCTATGTTGAGCAAATAATCTGTGAAGCTAGACTCCATGATGAATACATTAGCATCAGGATGGGATAGATGTTTGTTAACAATCTGCAATATACACATGACTCCTTGCTTGCTGAATGGAAGGGGGACTTGAAGCATTTGCTGAGGAAAAGCGAAAACCTCAGCCTTTAGTGCGGGTTGTCAGTCAATGTAAAGAGAGCCCAAATCCTCAAAACTGGACGAATGGACAACATCATGATACATGAAGCTTAGATAGAAGTTATAAATAAATTTGTTTTGCTTGGATCCACAATCAATGCTCACGAAAGCAGCAGCCAAGAAACCAATTGAAGCCTTACATTGGGTAACACTGCTGCTTCATAAGGCCACTTTAAAGCACTGAAGACCATGTCACTTTGAGGACTGTGTTTCATGTGTCTGAAAACCATGATATTTTCCATTGCTTTATATGTATGTGAATGCTGGTAAATTAATAAGGAAGACTGTGGAAGAACTGGTGGACTTGAACAATGGTGTTGGCAGAGAATATTGAAAGAACCATGAACTATCAGATGAGCAAAAAATCTATCTTGGAAGAAATACAACCAGAATTCTCCTTAGAAGCAAAGACGGCAAGATTTTGTCTTGTGAATTTTGGATATGTCATCAGGTAGCACTAGACATTAAAAAGAACTGCATGATTGTTAAAGTAGCACATCAGTGCCATTGAAAAAAAAGTGGAAGAACCATAAATAAATTGATCAATACCATGCATTCAATAATGGGCAAAAAGATTACAACAATTGTTAGGATGTCACATGCTTGGGAAGTCTTTTCTTCGGTTGTACATAAGGATGTGATGAATCAGACCACACCTGAAGGCATGTTAAAACAACTGTTGTGACATGTGGCATATAAACTTTTCTTCCACTCAGTTATGAGGCCTCTCATTTATCCTGTATGCACTTAGAAAGTGTCTGTCTCGGTCCTAAGAATATGATATTAATCTATGTTCCCCACAGTGCATACTTTTGTAGAAAGGCAGCAATTTGGGATAGTCTCTGGTTGACGCTGTCCAACCACACATATTTCATCCGTAGTCTTTAGTCCTGCCCTATCTACTCGATCTCCTATGTCTCCATTTTCTCTCGTATCAATGAGAAAAAGAGAAGCCCTAGAGCCCGTTAATTCTCTTAGCGACAGAGCCAAGTTTTCGTGGCTCTTAAGGACTTGCCCTACCGACTCAATGCACCATGTACCAAAGGTAATTAGGGCAACTTATTTAAAACTTATGATCTAATTAGTGGCTTTTAATGGTAGTTAATTACATAGAGAGCAACAAAGCAGTTATATTTCCAACCAAGCCTTTCCCCAGACTGAGAAAGGTACAGGTAGTTATTCGGGGTCATAAAAGAGAGGGGACACTAGAGTTAACATCTAATTACACAGAATTGTCCCAGGTAATTATGAGCAATGTGATTTTATTTATCTGACAATTATAGGAGCTTTGAAAACTCCTTGACCTAGGAGACGGGAAGAGGACGGAAATGAAATCAAATGCTATGGGGTGTTAGGCATAGTTTTACATTCACCCTGGTGATTGGATCTTGGAATGGCCAGGTGAGAAAAAAAATGTATGAAGCAATGAGGTGATTTCTTTTGGAAAGGTAATACTTGGAGCGCTGGAAAATGGAATAAATATAATGTCAGATTGGTTTAATTAATGACAACCCTAATTGAAATAACAAGTTCACCACTTGCTCGCTTGGCAGAAAACTAGTAATCCCTCAGAGGCGCAGTTCTCAGAGTAGCTCATGGAGTCATGTACTCATTTGTCCCTTAGATGCTCACGGCATGCGTGATTGTACTAGCAATAGATTCAGAGAAAGGAAGACATTATCATGACCCTCAATTTTTTAAGTTAAGTCAGGATGACAAACACACAAATAAATCCCATAAGTAGCATAGTTGGGGGTTCTAGAGAGAATGCTCTGAGGTTAGGTGAAAGAGACCTTAATGACATTGTTATTATTCAACTTAACAAACATTGATGGGAAATGTGGGATGTGCTGGATACTCTTGCTCTCTGCCTGTTGCTGGAAGGAAGTGCCTCTGTTAGATTTAAATAATAAAATTAGGACTTCCACCAAATTGTGCTTTGGGTGATTCCAGCTTCTTTGCTTTGTATTCAGGTCTCCCCACCAGCCAGTGTGCTTTCATTAAAATGTCCGCGTTCTAGAGCCAGGCGGTTCTAGATCCAGAACCAGACGGATTAGCTCTAGAACCACATGGATCTGAATGCCAATCCATGTTCACCCTCTGAACTTTACAATAAGACTCTATTTCCTCGGCTGCAAAATGACAGTATTTCTGCATCACCTCTTGAAACGAACAAATGGCCCAACTTATTGTATAAGTGGGTCCTCGGTATCACGTCCATTATGGGTGCAACCTAATGAAGTCTAAGGTCACCCTCCAAGGAGGTTCTGCTAAGGTTTGGAGTCAATGTACTTACCGAGAAAAGGATCGTTGATAGACTCAAATAACACGAGTCGATCAAAAAATGTGTCCCTCTTTTCTTTCCTGTTTCCAACTTGATTTCCTTAGCTTGCTTCGGTATCATCGTGCCACTGAAAATACACATTTAGCTCAGTGGCACGTCAGACTTTTCTTAGAATGTCACAGTGAATGCTGATTTTTACAAAAAAGTAACGTTATACAGAAAAAAGTGCAAAACAGAGGAATGGCTCCAAATTTTGTAAAAAAAATCTGTCAGTTTTGATATCCTCTCCTCCCAGTTTGCTCATGTAGTGTGGGACAAGAGGTAGCCATTGCTACACATTCCTATGTATGCACTTCTCAAATAAGAAGGTCG
Source organism: Tenrec ecaudatus (assembly GCF_050624435.1). Taxonomy (NCBI): domain Eukaryota; kingdom Metazoa; phylum Chordata; class Mammalia; order Afrosoricida; family Tenrecidae; genus Tenrec; species Tenrec ecaudatus. The sequence continues at coordinate 55,584,373 of NC_134539.1, read as the reverse complement.
GAGCTGACATGGGGGCGGGGGTGGGAGGGGCCTTTCCATCATTAATAACTAATGTATCCAAAATTATTTTACTTTATGTCATTACCTCCATTTTCACCTTTGAGAAAATTCAGAATTCTTTCTCCAGCCTGGCATAAGGAGTCCCTGTATGTATGCTAATGGTATGTTGCAGAATAGCATAAGAGACATTAACTTTGGAGGATGAAGAGGAGCAAAAAATAAAAAAGAATATAAATTGCATGTTTTAAAGTGTTCTACTTTGTATTAGTTTTGCCTTATCAGTGAGACAAAAAAGATCCAGAAACCTGCCACAATGTTACTTTGCATGCCAGAGTGCTTTAGTGCTGGGAACAGGCAGAGTAGAAGTTGAATGATTCCCTCTACTAGCTATGGAAAGGGGCAACTGAAAATGCAAATGAATAAAAAAGGTTTGCATGATCGCCAAGAACAGCAAAAACAAAAAGAGAAACCTTTTTTTAGTTGCTACTGTATAATCACAAGCCCCTAGAAGCTACATTTCTGATCCTTTCTAACACTATAAGCAATGTCCTGAGCAGGAGAAAACAAACAAAAAAGTCAAGGTTAGAAAATGATTGTTTGCTCATTATTCAGTCGGTGTGCATGTGTTGGGGCTGGGTGGGTGCTTGGGTGGTAAACAGCTGTCTGTGCTGGCTGGGGACCCAGCTCTGCTACCACGTCACTGAGTGATCAAGCGAGCCACTTAACCTGTGGTTCTCATGAACTGACCCTGCCCTAGCAGGGCACTGCCCAATAAGACTTTCAATTTATACTCCCCGGCTGAGTTCACATTTCTTGGAATACGTCAAGGTGCTAGTTACAGGGCCTAGCCATCCTTCACTTTTCTTTTTCTGTCTGTTTATTTAAATATTGTGTCACTCTCATTATTGCAAGCCCTTGGCCATAAAAATCCACATACCTTTGGAGGTTCCACTCCACCTGGAAAAAAACACTTTTCTTTTGAAATATGCAAATAAATTAAATATTGGTTTTAGATGGAAGTAAGGAGGGGAAGTGGGTAGAAAATAGGGATCAAGAATGCTGGGACTATTATCGTTGCTATACCCGGGAGTTGATTCCTAATGGTGCTGACCCTAGAGCACAGAGCACACCAGAATCGCTTGCATTCCGAACTCTAATCTTTACCTTGACCCTAGAACAGAGAGCACACCTGCATCATATGGGCGGTCCAAACTCTAATCTTTACCTTGACCCTAGAGCAGAGAGCACAACTGCATCCTATGGGTGTTCCAAACTCTAATCATTACCTTGACTCTATAATACAGAGCACACCTGCATCGTATGCATTTCAGACTCTAATCTTTACCTTGACCCTAGAACGCAGAGCACACCTGTGTCCCATGGGTTTTCCAGACTAATCTTTACCAGAGCGGATGGCTTGGACTTTTCCACTCAAAGCAGAACGGCCTGCTCCCTCGCTAGCAGCAGAGTGCTTCACAATTACTCCAAAAGGCACAAGTTAACTATTGATGGGTGCTCAGGAAGACCTCCTGGGGTGAATTTCAAAGAGAGAATCTGGGGCAATGAGGTCATGTGAGGAAAGATCGCCATAGGTAGAGAGAGGCAATACAGGTGTAAGCCTGGAACCAGGGTGTGTTAGTATGGTAGAGGAGTCAGGAAGCCAGACTTGTTGCTTGAACACAGTGGAAATGGAGAGAAGCCACAGAGGAGGCAAAGGAGTAACTGATGACGTGTTTTGCTGCTGAGTTTTCCTTGGAGCGGAAAGGGAAACCATCTTGGGGTTTTGTGAAGGGGACTCACATCCTCTTGCTTATATTACTAGGATCATTTTAGCTGCTAAGAAGATCAGAGAAGCCATTTTGAGGTGACATATTTTAATGACCCAGATCAAGGATGATGGTGGCATCAAGCATGACCATCGCAGTGGAGATGATGAGAGCTGGTCGTATCTGACTGTTTTGAAGGGAATTTTCTTTGTTTATTTGTTTAATTACAGAGCTTAGCTTCCTTCAGAGTAACTCATTTATAACAATACTATACATTTTAGTTCAACTGAAGCTGTAAAAGATAATAGGAAAATTTTCTTCCTGTAACTAGTATATACCTACAGATCATACTTTTAGTTTTCTACCATATCTGCTGCTTTTTCTTTAAGTTGTACCTTTGAAAAATAAACCACTATGGTCCTGTGTCAGTTTGCAGTGCTGTGGTAGCTTGTGTCTTGCTGTGATACTGGAAGCTATGTTACCGGTGTTTCACATACCAGCAGGGTCACTCAGAGGTGAACAGGTTTCAGAAGAACTTCAAACAGACTATGGAAAAGGCATGGTTTGTCCATTTCTGAGGAATTAGCTACTGAAAACCCATGAAAAACATCAAAACATTGTCAGATGCTGAAAACGTCACGAATCAAAGCAGAAGGTTTCCAAAGGCAGTGCCAGAGATGTGCCCCTCGGGTCAGAAGGCACACAAGCTATGACGAGAAGAGTTGCTTTTTCAAAGTAGAGAGGGCCATAGTGCTGCGGATGGACTAAAGTCTTCAGGACTTCGTTCAATAATGGGCACAACTCAAAATGTGAAACAGGTTCCAACATCGATTGATAATCAGATCTTAGACTACATGAAGAAGATGAAGTGCAAATTATGAATATATGAAGTATATGAAGCATAAAATGATATATGACGTATAATTCTAGGAAAATTGGAAGTTTTCAAAAATGAAATGGAACACATTGAGATCTACAGTCTACAGTTAGTGAGCTGTAATGGAAAGTTATTGACCATTTTGAATCAGAAAATCAAGTGGTTTACTCTGCTGGGAATGACAGATTCAAGAAGAACGGGAAATCATCGTGTTAATAAAGAATATTTCAAGGTTTATATTGAAATACAGTGCTCTCTGTGATAGAATATTGTCTATCCTAATTCAAGGAAATCCAGTCAATACAACTATTATTCAATAGTTGTACCAATTACTAAAACTTGTGATGCAGAAATTGAAGAATTCTACCAACTGCTTCAGTCAGAAATTGATCAAACATACAATCAAGATGTGCTGATAATTATTGGCAATTGGAATACAAAACTGGAAGCAAAGAGGAAGTAATAGTAGATAGAAAATATGAGCTTAATGATAGCAATAGCATGATAGAATTTTTCAAGACCAATGTCTTATCATAGCAAATTATGCTTTCCAACAGCACAAAAGTTGACTATGCATGGACTTCTCCATATAGAATACACAGAAATCAATTAATTGCGTCTGTGGGAAGAGATGATGGAGAAGCTCAATATCAGCAGCTAGACTGTGCCAGGAGCCGACTGTGGAAAAAACTAATTGTTCAATAGTAAATTCAGATTAAAGCTGAAGAAAATCAAAACAAGTCTAGGAGAGCCAAAATATGTCCATGAGTATATGCCTCCTATATTTCTAGAACATCTTAAGAACCGATTTGATGAGATGTGAGATGACATCAGGAGCATCACACATGAGGAAAGCAAAAGGTCATTAAAAAGAGGCAAGATAAAAGATCAAGGTGGATACTGGAAGAAACTATGGTACTCTGAACCTGGCAGATGGCACCTAACAGCAACAAGGATGACCGAGGTCCCGCCTTCAAATCAGACATTCATGGACTAGCGGTAAGAATTTTACAAAATAAGCTATTATTATCCTATTGAATCCTGTTCAAAACTTTTCCTGACGCAGCTTTTGGTCCTTCGGCTTCAGCATTTAGCAAAGCACTTCTATCAGCCGATGATGTCATCCTAAACTAGGTTGTTGGTGTTGTGGTTAGGTGCCGTTGAATGTGTTCTGACCCACAGGGGCCCCGTGCACAACAGAAGGGAACACTCCAAGGGCCTGTGCCGCCCTCAAATTGCTCACATGTTTGAGCCCATTATTGCGGCCACTCGGTCAACTCATCTTTGTGAGGGCCTTTCTAATTTTCTGCTGACCCTCAAGGTTACCAAGCTTGCATGTCCCTCTAAATGACCAAGCGTGGATGTCCCTCGAAGTTATCAAGCATGGATATCCTTCTCCAACGACTGGTTTCTCCTAACAACATGTCTAAAATATGTGAGATGTGGTTTCACCATCTTTGCCGCTACGAATAATTCTGGCCCTACTTCTTCCAAGAGCTGAGCAACCTTAATTTATTTGTCTTCAGCTGTACCACTCTTGGTTTCCCCTTTGCTATGTCCCTACATAATGCCCGCCTTCCTTGATAGTCTTTCACGGGGGCCTTCCCAACCAAATCACACTGTGCTTGGTGAGAACGGCCTCTCAAGCCCTACATGGAGTGAGCTAAGGCTCAGGAAACGGTATTCCGGTAAAAGTTTCACCCGGGACATTAGAGCTTATTGATAGCTATATTAGAGAAGACAGGATGTGGCAAAACTCTAATAAATTTGAGTTCAACCAGTATGTGTGCCACTTTGTCATACAATGAAGGAGTCCAATAAACAAATATACACCAAGGTATGGGATGTACTATTTGGACATTTCTAATATCTTTAAGCATTCTAAGAGAGACTAGTTCCTGCTAAAAAGCATCATGCTTGTTGAGGTGGAGGGGCAGTGAAAGAGAGGAAGATGACAATGATTGTAAGGATGGCCACACCGGGCAGTGCTCCATTCCGGTGTACATAGGGTCACTAAGAGCTGGAACCCACTCCACGGTATCTAGCAACCACAAGTATCTATTTGCATAATCACTGTGTATCAGTAGATCAGAAGCTACAGCCCATCGAGTAGATACTTTTGAATGAGTGTTTTACAGAGCTAATTCACCTGAAGTTGTCTCAAGTGTAAGTAGAATCCTAAAACCTGATTAATTCTTGAATCTTGTAAAGCACCTCTTTCCAGTTTTTAGATAAGGAATGGTCCCCATGCAGGGATCAGAGCTAGAAGGTTAATCAGATGCATCTGACTCAGTTCTCCTGATCATTTCTTGTCAACTATTGATAACTATTCCAAAATAGGTATCAACAAGGTAGTGGTCATACTGAAAATCTCTTCCTCCTTATGACCGTAAGGTTTTCACATAGAGGAATATAACCACATATGTGCCCAAATCCCAAGAAGTGAATATTGATTTGTAAAGTTTCACTTCATTTATAAAACACACTGGGAATCAAGACAATTAAAAATCACCAACTCATTCCCCTAGGATATTTCTCTGTTCAAACAGGTCTCTTTCTAAACAAGCAATTCTAATTTTAGAGTAGCTGTAAATTTAGTTTGACCTTATTTTTATCCTAATAATTTTATTATTTTTATAGAATTTTCTCATGATCATGTACACATCTTCTTTCTATCAAGGGCCTATCCGGTCTGCCTTAGGAGATATATATATATATATATATATATATATATATATATATATATATATATATATATATATATATATATATCCCCTGAGTTTGTGGAAAAATTAGGTTATTGTTCAATCACATTTTTCTACAAACTTTTGGAAGCAACTTCATGTGTCTATCTATATACTCACACATACATATATACACAAATATCCACTCACAGGTTTTACATATTGTCAAGATTTTTGTTCAACTCCTCAATAAAACTACTTTAAGAACCATAGATAGCTACTCTGACTATGTAAATGCATTTGGCTATTGAGAGAAACATCCAAAATAGAATTGATTTGTTAACAGATTGCACCAAATTGATTTCTGATTCCTGAGGCCCTGTGGTTAATGAAATCAGAGCACTGGGATCTATTGGGTTTTCAATGACTGATTTCTAAATTGCCAGACCATTCTCCCTAGCCTATATTAGCATGTTCAGCATTATAGCAACATGCAAGCCTCCACTTACAGATAAGCAGTGGCTGCATTTAAGGTGCATTACTGAGAATTGATTGGGCACAAGTCTCTTGTAGCAAGGCAAGAATTCAACCACTGAACTAACAACATCTTACATACTTATATAATAGCAATATTGTATCTTACATAATTTATTGTTGTTAGAGTTCACAAATGGTGCATATTTGTTATTCTTAAAAAAATAGTGTAAAGTTAGTGTAAAGTCTGAAGGACAATATTCACCTGATACAGAGAGTTAGAAAGCAAACTGCCTTGCCCAGGGCAACAGCTAACTTTTAGTAGAACTAAGAACTGAAAACATATTGTATAAGCTCATCTATTTTGCTCTTCGTATTCTGATCACTATGTACATGCCAATATGGTATTTATCTATAATGGAGAGTGATGGCAGCTATTCAGTTGAGAGTAGAGGATAAAAAAAACTCATAGTTTATAATACTTCTTCTATACCCTTTGGGAAGTCTTAATGTGTTTGGAAAATATAACCAGGAATTTAAAAGGCATTAAGTTTATAACTATAATACCTCTCCATGTTATTGAAAACTTCAGAACTTGTTTACTTAAAATAACTGCTTGGGGTTGCCTGCTCTCTTTCTAAGAAAACCTATCCCCCCAGTATAGAATCGTTCTCTAAATATCCAACAGGCTGGCAGCAGTGCGACCATATTGGCATCATATTTATACTCCATTGTGTTGTTGAGCTTTGGGAGGGAGTTCTAAAGACCACATAGCAGGCCAGAATGGAACCTTAAAATCCTTCATCTGTTTTCAATAAATGGTAATATTGAGACCTGTCCCAGAGGTAATCTAATTCAGATGGAAATAGACTCACTTTCACCCATTGGGGAATAACTCTTTCAATGCTTGCCCTCCCACTGTAAATAACAGGAACACTGGACAAAATATATAAAACATTTTTTTCAGATGCAGAAAACCAGTACCCTCAGGATTGTGCTATCTGTCAAATGAGACAGACAAGGAGGGTGACAGAGTCCCTGTCTATAACACCCTAGTGAATCTAGTCTCCTGTGTTCCCTCTTACCCCACCTTCCCCTCTTCTACTCCAGACTCATTTTATTTTGACCACATTATTTTACAGAATCCCCAGCCTGCCGTACTCGCTCGTACCTCTAGGCTTTTGTACTTGCCATTAGTAAACTGTTACCTGCTAACTTAGAACTGCCATAAAATTCCTACTCAAAATTATCAACTTTTCCCTGTTCCTAAATACCCTAGCCACTTCCTTTACTTTTATTTTATGTATAAAACTTATTTTCTAACATGCCAATTACTAGTAATATATTTGCTTATTTATCTATCTCAGAATATTTTCTTCTGGTACATGGTTTTTTTCCCCATCCAATAAATATAAAAGAACATCATGAACTCCCTGAAGATATTTTAGTGATATTATCTAGTAAGAGGCTAGTTTTAGAAATGAAGGTAAAATGAAGGGTGTCATTTGATGTCACAAATAACTCGAACATATTTAAATACCATATAACATAGTGCAAAAGATTAAAGTGCTCAGCTGCTAATTCAAAGGTTGGAGATTCAAATTCACCCAGAGGCACCTCAAAAGTAGCCTTGGAAATCACCTTTCAAAAGACTACTATCACTGAAGACCCTAAGAAACACAGCTGACACTCACTGTGGGTGATCAATCACTGTGGGAGATCAATCTATTTGTCAGAATAGATTCACCAACTATTGGATTGATTACATAGCAAACCTTTTTATATGAAGTTATCAAAAAGATCTGCATGAAACATGTATTTTCAAACACTAAGCAATCTAACACGTCATGGTTTTCTGAACCTCTGGTGACTGAAATACTAACAAGCAGGCCTTGAACACATGGAGCATCCACTTCAGGGCATAGCTTACTCACCCTATATTTTGCACTCTATCATCTAATCTCAAGTACTCAACCTTAGATCTACCTACCCCAAAATAGAAAAGCGAAATAGAGTTTAAAATATGAGTAAAAATGAGAACTTTTGTTTATTTTAAATACAGTGAGTACTCAAGCACACTAGCCAGTGCAGCCTATCAATGGCTTAACCTTCTTTCAATCCACTGGCACTCATCTCTTTTGGGAATGCATACAAAAATCCGACTCCCTCCCATTGTTCAATTCTGACTCAAGAGACCCTAGAGGGTGGTTAGAACTACTCCACTGGGCTTCAGACTGTAAATAGTTAAGAGAGTAGAAAGCCTCATCTTTCTCCCTCAAACCTATTGGTGGTTTCAAACTGCTAACCTTGAGCTTAGTGGTACAAATCATAACCTCTCTGCCAGTGGTTCTCAACCTTCCTAATCCCATGACCTTTTAATACAGCTCTTCATTTTGTGGTGACCCCCAACCATAAAATTGTTTTCTTTGCTGCTTCGTAACTGTAATTTTGCTGTTATGAATTGGGCAACAGCTGTAAAAGGGCCATTCATCCCCCAAAGAGGCCTCGAGCCACAGATCGAGAACCACTGCTCTATGCTAACAGGGCTCCTAGGAAGGGCTTCGATAGGGTAAAAATGAAGAGTAAAGAAATAGGGTAAAAATTAGAGACCTGGATTCTTTTTTTCCCTATCCACTGCTAATAAGAGTGAGAAAGAAAATAATTTCTCCTTGTCATATTCAAGAAAATTCTCTCAGCCCCTCACTCTGAAAGCTGTATTCCAAAACTAGCACTGGTCAATTAGATCACTCTCTGGAGATAAATGAAATGACCTGTACGTCATCAGGATGGGTGGACAGCCTGAATGGTTGCTGCCATGTTCATGGTTCACTACTGCCAAGCAATTAACAGTGAATGCTTTCCCAACCTTTACTAGAAAAGGTGGCTGTTTATCATTGTGTCAGACTGTTGGCAGATTCAAGAAATCTAAATTTAACAGGTGACTGCTTCCTCCATGGCTGATTGCATCCAATGGATCTTCAGGATACCTACTCCCAGTCTCGTGATCCAGACCAATAGAACAAACTGCTGAGAAGAAATGGGATGGATGAGACCCACTTGAGAATCCATCATGGACAAAGGAGTATATATGTCTCTTGCATTCCAGCGTAATGACTTCTTATGATTTTATCAGACTGCTTTCAAAATCATGTTTGGAGTGGAAGTTGACAGAGCAACAATGTATACAAATTTTGCTTTGTGACATTGGTTGTAAATCCTCTCGATGTACCAGCACTCTTTCCATCTTCCACATGAGCTCCTCAATTCCATTTGTCCTTCTTCCATTACCACATCCTGTCTACAGGGCTCTGTTTGGGAGCAAATGCTGCCCTTGGGGTTTAGTATGTTTATTATATTATATTAAGGAGTACACACCCTGGTGTTATTATGTACTATGTGACTGAAAGGTGATCTATTGGAGTGTGTTTAGTTCCAGGTTTGAAAGGTGTGTTAGGGCCACAGCCTTAAGGGTTCCACCAGTCTCTAGCAAGTACCATATATACTCCGGTATAAGTCGAGTTTTTCAGCACATTTTTATGCAGTGTTTGTGGTAAAATTAGGTGCCTCCGCTGATAATCGGGTTGGCTTATACTCAAGTATATACGGTATCTGGTTCTTTCTAATGATTTTTAATTTTCTTATGTTTTTCTCACCATTTCTGTTCAGCATTTATCCGAGTGGTAGTGACAGCAAGCACTATTCCTTCTTATCGCAAAAGAGTAGCCCGTGGTTTTGTGGCTCATTAATTCATTAGATCGTTTCCGTGAATCTTCTCTTTTCTTTGCTCTTCTTTGCTCCAGAGGAGGAGAGACCAATACTTCCTCACTAGATGGCCCCTCAGGAGCCTTTAAGACTCTAGCTGCGACTGACCAAAGTAGGGTGTAGAACTTCGTCTTTGTGTAAGCCAATTGACCTTGATGTTCCCTAAGATTCCCAAGTTCCCAACCCCTCCAAGTTATGGCTAGTATGTTTTCATAACATTAGTCCCTGTAAGCTTTTCTATATATTCAGCTATATTTGCAGGACTTACAAGTACATACGTAGACATATCCTCTGCCAAACTTGTATATAATTGTGGGTCTTCTCAAAGTCACCTGCTCACAAATTTGGGCAGATTTTGATTATGGGTTCCAATTATAGTTTTGGTAACAAGCTATAATTGTTGCCTGCTTTCTTTTTCAACAGTCTTATAATATCTAAGCTTTATAGTGCTCGGCAGAAATTAGACAAATGAAAACAAAGTTCACATCCATTTAAACCAGTGGTTCTCAACCTTCCTAATGCCATGACCCTTTAATATGGTTCCTCAGGTTGTGGTGACCCCCCCAACCATAAAATTATTTTCGTTGCTACTTCATCACTGAAATTTTACGACTGCTATGAATTGGGCAACCCCTGTGAAAGGGGTTATGACCCACAGGTTGAGAACCACTGCTTTACACTGAGGAGTGTGGTTCCAAGTGTATAGCCATCCTCATAAAGGAATTACTGAATTTCTTTCCAGCAGTCATAAGGTAGCAGGTGCTCTCTGGCAGTGAAAACTGTCCATGCCGGTCAAATAATGATGAATAACTATTTAAGTGGAGGTCCATCTTCATTGATGTGTGAGGAAATAATTCTCGGAAAATCAGACCAACCATATTAATTCACAGAAAAATAAGAGAAATCTAATATAATTCCAGTCTGGGGGGAAAGAATTTAATTTAGGCCTCTCAATCAACATACATTTTTATTATTTTTAACTCACAACCTTGGACTCAATTTTGACTCAAACCAAACCCACTGCCGTTGAGCTCGTTTCAACTCATAACACCCCTTTAAGACAGGGCAGCACTGCTCTGACTGAAACTCTTCATGGGAGTAGAAAGCCAAGCCTTTCTCCTAAGGAGCAGCTGGTGCTTTCAAACTGCTGACCTTGGGATTAGCAGCCCAACACTTATCCACAATGCCAGCAGGGATCCCATCTATACAGCAGCATTTTATCACTAATTTCATAAATGAGAGAATCAAGACTGAGAGATAATGTTAGTTGCATAATTCATACAAATTGTTAGTGGTTAAACTAGAATTCAAATCCAAGCATTCTGTCTCCAGAGACTGGACCTTACAGAATATATAATAACAGCTCTCAGTGTTAGGGCCAAAGTCTAATATAACCTCCTTTGGAAATCTGACAGTAAGAGATCAATCAAGATCTTTTCAGACTTAACTTATAAATATAGATAAGAAAAATAAATTATGGTATATCCACACACTGGAATATTAATACACAGCCATTAAAAAGGAATGAAGAGGGTAATGAATGTACAAACATGCTTTACACAATTGTATGTATGGATTGTGATGAGTTGTATGAGCCCCTAATAAAATAAAATGATTAAAAATAAATAAATAAAAGAAAAAAAATTTAAAAAACAAATTTACAAATGTGATTGACACATGGGTGTATGTACGGATTGTGATATGAACTATATGAGTTCCCAATAAAAACATTTTTTAAAATAAATAAAAGGAATGAAGAATTGACAAATACTACAACATAAATGAACTTTAAAAACATTATTCTTAGTGAAAGAAACTAGAGCATAAGACCACATAATGTAGGATTCCATTTTTGAAATGTACAAAATATGCAAATCCATAGATACAGAAATTAAATGAGTGTTTGCTATAGGCTGGTCGGGGCGGAAATAGGGACTGATCGCTAATGGCTCTGAGTTTCCTTTAGGGTTGATGAGAATGTTCTGACAGCATTGTGGTTGTGAAGTGTTAAGTGCCGACCCTGTGCACAACAGAAGCAAGCACAACCCGGTCCTGCTCCATCCTCACACTGATTCTTTGTGTAAGCCCATTAGTTCAGTCACGTATAAATACATCTGTCAAGGGTCTTCCTCTTTTCTGCTGCCCCTCAAATTTACTAAGTATGACGTCCTTCTCTAGGGACAGGCTCTCTGAGAACATGTCCAAAGTGTGCAAGATGAAGTTTTGACCTCCTTGCCTCTAAGGAGCAGTTTTCCTTGGGTACTTTCTATATTCTTTCCCAGCATCATCATCAAATGCAGTGATTCTTCTTCGGTTTTCTTTCCTTGATGCCCAACGTTCACATGCACTTGAGGCTATTAAAAAACACCAATGCTCGAGTCAAGGCACCGTAGTTCTCTAACCTATTTGCTTTTCGATATTTTAAAGACGTCTCGTGCACCAAATTTACTCAGTAAAATGTGTCCTTTGATTTCTGGGCTGATCTTTCCATGAACTTTGACTGTGGAGCCAAAGCAAGATGAATTCCTTAAAAACTCTGTCTTTTGTCTGTTTTATCATGCATCATGATGTTACCTACTGGTCCAAGTGTGTGAATCTTGATGTTCTTTACATTGAGTTGTAATTCATACAGCTTTCTAGATACTTGCCATCCTTGATCTTCATCAGGAAATGTTTCAAGTCCTCCTAGCTTTCAGCAAGAAAGGTTATACCATTTGCATAGTGCTGGTTGTTAATAAGCTTTCCTTCAATCCTGATGTCACATTCTTCTTAATATAATCTAACTTCTCCAATTATTTGCTCATCATACAAAATTAATAAGTATGGTGAAAAGAGACAACCCTGACACACACCTTTAAAATCACTGAATTGTGCATTTAGAATGGAAAATTATATGATATGTGAATTCTCTGTATCTATCTATCTATATATCTATGGTTGGAGAGAGAGAGCCTGAGAAAAAAAGAAAATGGAAGTGATTGTTGATGCTTAACTAGAAACCACTGGTGGGGCATTATGAAATGCTTGGAATACATTTATGGTGTTAGCAAACAATACCGAAGGTACCATGGACTGTTGGAAAAATAAACAGTTCTGACTCGGATGAAGCACAGCCTTAATACCCCTTAGAAGCGAGCATGGCATCTTCCTTTCATGTGCTGTGGATCTGTTATTATACACAATCGGTTCCTAGAAAAAGACATCATACTTGGTAGAGGGTCAATGGGAAAAAATAGTCAGACTCTCAGGGACACAGATTGACACAGTGCTGGCTATTGGCCCAGTCACCAGAGCATAACACTTCTGAGGGTGATTCAGGTAGTCGTTGTTTTATTCTGTTGAAAAAAGGGCTGCTATGATCTGCAGCTTCTACAACGGCACCTCATAAGTGCAACAACAACCCTGTTTACTTCTCAGGACCACCTGAAATGTAGGCACTACTACCCCTGCTACTGCTACTTTAATTTTGCAGACAAACAAAATGAGGCTTACAGTATTTAATGATTTGAGTCATGTTTCATAATATGAATGCAATCTCTCTCTGATTAACTTCAAACCTAGTGCGCCAATCAGTAGCTGTTCTCCTGACAGCACTTGCGGCTTTCCTTTGCTGGCCTGTAAAATAAGTTGAAGGAAACTAAAGGTCAAGAGAAACGATCCTGATAAATACTTAATACCTCTTGTTATCACAGATCCCTTAGGGTCACAGATTAAATGTTTCACGCTTGGGTTTCATGCTACACACACACCTCGAAGTGATCACCAACAAGCCCATAAGCAGAATGAAAGAAAGAACCTTGCCAAAGCATGAGGCTGCTGGCCCCAGCTCAGGACGCTGACCCACAGCCTCGCCGTGCAGTCCCGCCCCAGCATTGCAGGCTCCAGTTTGTGTGTATGTCTCAAAATGCTAAAGGCTTATTCAGATACGCTGAATTTCCACGATGGCAACACCTTGAAATTGTGCAAACTCAAGTTTATGAATGAAAAAATGTTTGCATGTTTTTAGAGATTTATTTTATTCCAATAACTGTGTTTTGACCATTTGATAGGGCTTTTTTAATAACCCTACAGTATAAATACATTTATTAACCTACTTTAGAGGCAATCCTTACACTAGTTAATGGTTGTTGATCAATTACTCTCTTATTGGGATTTCCTTAAGTTCTTTACATATATCATTTAAAGAATTAAGCAATCCTAAACTGTTTTAAAAAGGGGGACTCAGTTTTAAAAAAAGAGAAAGGAAGGAGAAAAAGTCCAAATTTATAAAGCTGATACCTTTTTGAGCGAGTATCTAGAAAGCAGTTTTAATTTTCACAAAGTAAGGGTACTGATAGACTGCGGGGGCGGGGGGGGGGGCAGCTCATTGTTTCTCTGACCGTTGGAGGGCCGGACTACAGTTCAAAAAAACCCAAAAAACTATGAACAAATTCCTATGCACACTGCACGTATTTATTTTGAAGTAAAAAAAACAAAACGGGCAAAAACACCTGGCGGGCCAGATAATGTCTGAGGACCCCTGTTTAGAGGATGTAACCACGACTCAGGTAAGAAAATCGAATATAACTTGTAGCCTAGAAGGAGTCCTGGTGGCCTCGTAGTTATGAGTTGGGCTGTTAACGCTAAGGCTGGCCATTCAAAGCCACCCGCTGCTTCATGGGAGAAAGATGGGTCTTTCTATTTGTAGAAGCAGTTACAGTCTGCAAAAGTCACCAGGCCAGTTCCAGCCTGTCCTGCTGGCTTTAGAAGACTAACACCCTTATGCCCCCTGGTGGTTACTATCCACCCCACCCCAAAGTTACCAGTATTTTGACATCTTCAGTTTGTCTGTGTTTAATTTTTACTTAGGTGATCACCAAACAGTAAATTGTTATTTATATCTGATCTATTACTTCAGTATTATATTATTTTTAGACATCTCTACTTTACTGTCTTTAGTGTAAGTTTGTTCACTGCCATTGCTTAGAGTATCCCATTGCATGAATAGATCACGCATCCAGTCTACTGTTGATAGACATTTTATTTTTTCCAATAGTTTTATTGATATAAAATTCACACATCATACACTTGCATAGTAAAATCACTTTTAAAGAGTTGTAGATACATCATCACACTCAGTTCTAGTGCACCCCCCACTTCCCTATTCATTATTTAACCCCCAATTCCCCTCAAATTCTCCCTCCACTCTGTATCCCTCATAAGCTATTGCATCACTTATTGTCTCTATATACCCACTCCTTCTGTACTTCATAAACCAAGGAACATAATAGAAACAACAAAAAGTATATAAAACAAAAGAGAAAGGGGAAAATGGAGGGAAGAAACAAAAGATCAGGAAATATTAAAATAAGCCAGAAAGAAAATTTCTGTTGAGGAACAAGTGAGAAATATTTAAACCTAGGGCAAACTCAGGTCAACTGACGAGGTGTAATATCAAATCCTAGTTCCATCCACCATGATCAAGTTTACAATAATCTCTGTCTGATCGTAAAGCTGTTGTGTCCCTGACTCTGGCCAGAGAGGATCTGTCAAAGGCTGAATCTGACTAGATACTCTGAAGATGAAGTTTGATCTCCCACTGTCCCCCAAGGCCATCTACAAATTGGTTGTGTATCTTTACCTTCATCATATTCGTGGTTTGCTATTTTCACCTTTGGATCACTCTTCTTCCATGTGAACTTAGTTTATGTCTCACTTAAAAGGCTGTGTGTTTGAATACAAGCCTTTAAAATTCCAGACAATATTCTAGTTGATAGCCAGGTACCATATGCTTTCTTCACCACACTTTGTTGTAGCACCCTTATCTTCAGTGATCACTTCATGAGCAAGAGTATCAAGCAGGGTCATGTCATAAGAACTAAATGTTCTGGGATGGGGGATAGAATTAAATAGCAGCCTAGAATCCATACTCTTGTCCATGGGTTATGTACAACTCTGATTTACATTAGAAATCTTATTATCATTTTATGACAAAAAATATTAAGTTGATGGGCATTTCAGTTGCTTGGGAATTCAAACTGTTTGCACTGCAGTCAATATTATTTTAGGTGTCTTTTGGGGGTGTGTAAATGGATGCATTTCTGTTGCATATTCCTCGAAGTAAAATTGCTGTCATAAGGCAAGCATGTGAGCCACCTTGGCAAATATTGCCAAAGTTCTGCAAAGTAGTTATAACAACGTACATCCCCTTAGCAATGCAAATGAGTTCCTATTGCTCCACATCTTTACTAATATTTGTTTTTATAGAAGGAAGCTTCAAAATCAGTGGACTTGTATTATTATATATTAATTTCAATGTTTTCCATGAACATTTTGGAGCCATCTCATATATTATTTTTATTTGGTCATGGTAACCCTTCATTGTGTGAAACGTATTTTCCTCATAATTGATAAGGTTGGACATAATTGTTGCTGAACAAACAAAAACCAGCACATTGGCTTCTGGTCACTTTCTCCTTCTCGCCTCCCTAGAGGACAGAGAAGAATTGGCATGCGGTTCCAAGGCTGAAAGTCTATGGAAGCAGACTGAGACTCTCTTTCCGTCTGTCTCCTCCAGAGTGGCTTTTGGGTTTGAATGGCTGACCTTTAGATACACAGCCAAGTGTTTAACTACTGCACGACCAGATGCAAATTTTAAATTATGCTTTTTTTGTATATGG
This sequence comes from Tenrec ecaudatus, assembly GCF_050624435.1. Classification (NCBI taxonomy): domain Eukaryota; kingdom Metazoa; phylum Chordata; class Mammalia; order Afrosoricida; family Tenrecidae; genus Tenrec; species Tenrec ecaudatus. Next base: position 55,568,151 of record NC_134539.1, on the reverse strand, counting down.
GAGTTATATTCATTTTTTTAAAATACTTAGGAAAAATAATAGTTTTTTTCAAGTATTGTAGGTTAAGCAGCACCCCATCAACTCATTGTGGCCTTATAGGACAGAGTGGAACTTCCCCTGCTCTTTTCCAAGAATGCAACTCTTCACAAGAGTACAAAATCTCATCATGCTCCCATGGATATGGCTGGTGGTTTTGAACTGCCGTCTTTGAGGTTAAAAGCCCACTGTGTAACTCACTAAGTCATCACGATTCCAGTATTCATCTACTAGGATCACATTTGTTATATATTTTTAGACACACTGCTATATTTTATCTCCCCTCCATTTTTGACGGACAAAGAGGTTCCCTTACAATTCCTGCATTGTAGACACAAAATTCAAGAGTAGTGGGGTGTGGTCTCAGATGCATTAAGTGGGGGTGATGGTCTTCAAAATCATCTTCTCCAGTTTTTGTGCTTACATTCTATCCACATATAAAAATGAGGACTCTTCTAGGTAAATTGTTTGTGTTTCTCAGAACTTTACAGAACTTCCCCATTGGAATTTATTGATGTTATCAAAGTCTATCCCACACTCCACCTTCTCCATGAAGTATTTCATGATGCCTCTCTATTCTCCTCTGAAATTATCTAAGACAGTGTGAATATATCACTCTTATGAACAAAGTTCCTGGCCATTTTATACAATGTACTTTTAATTGAGAGATAATACCTATATCATATAATTCCATAGTTTAATCATGTCAAGCAGATTTGTACAAATGCTACCATTAGTTTTCAAACATTCATCTTCTTCTTGGACTCCTTGATATCACCTCCCTTTTACCCCCTCACCACCACTGTACCCCAACCCCTGAAACCCTTATTATACTTGCTGTCCCTATGGATACATGAATCCTGGGCTTCATATACCTAAACGCAGGAAAACACATAACACAAAATCATGAGGGGTTATCTTTTAGTGCATGAACATTTTTTCTACCCAAATAGGACTTGACAGCTGAGATCTTTTGCAAATTAGCCAAACAGCATTAGTCACCATATTTTACCCAATAAAAAACTGGAATGGGGACACTTGTTCTTTGAGGCCATCACCATCTGGGCATGGGATCACTGACATTGAATTTTGGTGGGCATGCATTCTTTTGGTAAAATAGCATAATAAGAAAGCATACTGGATTTAAAATCTGGAGGCTCTGGGTTTTGTTTGTTTGGGACTTTTTCTTTTGGCCTGTAATGATCATTTTGTCTAAACCTTAGTTTCCACATTTATAAAGAGGACACAGTAATGCTTATCCATCTACTTCGTAAGGTTAATGTAAAACCCAGAGGAGTTGATTCTGAGTCATCTGTTGTTGTTCTTAGATGCCATCTGGGTTGGCTCTGACCCATAGTGGTCCTACACACAACAGAACAAAACATTGCATGTTCCCGTGTGCCATCCTCACTATTGCTCTTATGCCTGAAACCACTGATGCAGTCACTGTGTCAATCCATCTCACTGAAGGCCTTCCTCTTTGTCTCTCCTCCTCTATTTTACCAAACATGATAGCCTTCTCCAGGGACTGGTCTCTCTTGACAACTGACCAAATGTCCAAAGTATGTAAGACAACGTCTTCCCATTCTTGCCTCTAAGAAGCGCTCTGTCTTTACTTCTTCCAATAAAGATCTTTTTGTCTGTTTAGCAGTCCATGGTATTTCAATATTCTTCTCCAGCACCACAATTCAAATGAATCAATTCTTTTACAGTCTTCCTTATTCAATGTCCAACTTGCTCATGGACGTGATGCAATGGAGAATACCATGGCTTGGGTCAGACACAACTTAGTCCTCAAAATAACATCATTGCTCTTTAATATTCTAAGGAAGTCTTATGAGTAGATTTACATAATGCAATATATCTTTTGATCTCTTGACTGTGTATTCCATGAGCATTGATTGTAGAGCCAAGAGAAAATCCTTGACAACTTCAACCTTTTCTCCATTTACCATGCATACCTAGGAATCCAGTTGTGAGGATTTGGGTCTTTATACCAAGGTGTAATCCACATTGAAGGCTACAATCCTTGATCATCAGTAAGGACTCTGACTCCTTCTCACTTTCAGCAAGCAAAGTTGTGTCATCTGCGTACCACAGGTTGTTAATAGGCATTCCTCCAATCCAGATTCCACACTCTTCTTCACGTAAGCCAGCTTCTCAGATGATTTGCTCAGCAGATAGTTTGAACAAGTATGCAGAAAGGCTAGAACCTTGTCACACACCTTTTCTCATCTTAACCAAGATAGTATACCCTTGTTATATTTATACAACTGCCTCATACAAATTCTGAATGAACACAATAAAATGTTCTGCAATTTCCATTCTTCTCAAGGTTATCCACAATATAATATCCTTACATAGCCAATGAAATACAAGTGAACATGTTTCTGGTATTTTCTTTTTGGGCCAAGATCCATCTGACATCAGCAATGATATCCCTTTTTCAATGTCTTCTTCTGAATCTGGCCTGAACTTCTGGCAGTTCCCTATCAATGTCCTGCTAGAACCATTGTTGAATAATCTTAAGTATAATTTTACTTGTATGAAATATCAGTAGTTTGATCATTTTATAGTTTGATCATTTTGTTGGTTCGCCTTTCTTTGGAAAGGGCACAAATATGGATCTCTTCCAATCAGTAGGCCAGGTAGCCATATTTCAAATTCCCAAGCATTGACAAGTAGGTGCATCCAATGCTTCATCTGCTTTCTGAAACATTTCAATAGATATTCTGTCAATTCCTGGAACCTTATTTCTGGCTGATGCATTCAGTGCTGCTTGAGCTTATATATTCAGCACCATTGATTCTTGTTCATATAATACTTTTTGAAATGCTGGACTGTCAATTAGTCCTCTGGCATTAGACTGTATATTTTTTCCATCTTCTCTTGATACTTCCTGCACCGTTCAATAGGTTGTCTATGGAATCTTTTAAAATTGAAATTTGAGGCTTGAATTTTTTCTTGATGTCTTTCATTCTAACCCATAGTGATTCTTTATAGGGTTACTGAGAATTTTTAAAATTTAGAGAGCAGCAGATCTTTCCCCAGGGGAACAGCTGGCAAGGTTGAACCACCTTTCTTGATTTAGTAGTTGCAAACATACCAGGTAGTACCACCAGTGCATGCAAGAAATTCTTTGTCAAACTAGGGAGCAGTTACGGGAAAAAGTTAGAGAATATTATTTCCCCAATAAAGTATTTATGAAGAATAGTTTCATAAGCTATCCTATTTGGAATGCATGGACTGACCAAGTTAAAGAATATATATATATATATATATATATATATATATATATATATATATATATATATATAGAGAGAGAGAGAGAGAGAGAGAGAGAGAGAGAGAGAGAGAGAGAGAGAGCTTAATGGTGACACTATAACTCTTTCTAGAAAGTATTTGGATACCCTGCCTGTTGGTGTGACCTAGAGTAGTATATATTTAGAATTCAGTTGTTTTCTGTTCATGAGAAAGTTCAACTGGGAGACTTGTTAGATATAAAAGGGATAGAAGGGGTGACTGCATATTTCTATTGTTAAAGAATAACACAACTTTAGCAGTAGAGATATTAAGTCAAAGCAAAAAAATGAAATGATAGCCTTGTCAAGATTAAAATGTGTTTTATAAAACATCTAGTTGAGGCCCTTAAGGGATGCTTCAGCAATGTGTTCCAGTAGAGCATTTATAAGTGATTTTCTTTTCCATTTGCATATGTACAATTCTCCAGCACAAGTTAGAATCCTCTACAGGCCTAAGTTTTTCTATCTACCGCCCCATGTGCTGACTTGCCTTACAGTCCCACCACACAATCTCAACAAATTAGAAGGTGACTCTGTCCTTCTAAACCAGCTCCAGAGCATTGGCTTACATTCTCCAATCTGTTACTTCAGATCCGGATCCGAATGAGAAAGCCAAATAAATGCTGAGTGTTGTAACCAATTGCCACTTCTATTTATGTTGGTGCACTGGGGACAGTCAGGGTTGCTACTTTGCGACAATGACTTGACATTGACAGGTCTTATCAAGTGGGAAAAGGGTGCACTAAAAGGTTGAATAGAATGGGCAAGATTCTCTTGTTTGCTTCTGCAGGGCATGAGCTCAAGCCTGGGAGGAACCAGCAGAAGATAAGGGCTTAGCAAGGGCCAGCCCTCTGATCCTCACCAGCCTCACCCTTTGTTCCCTGGCCAAGCTCAATGCCAGCTGGAAGTGGCCCAATTCAAATATGGTCGTTCAAATATGGAGTGCTTTAGGCCAGAGTTGCTTCTTTCCCCCTCCCAGACTGCTGTGCAGTCGCCTGTGCTTGCCTGTGCAAACATGACCTAGAGTCCTTCATGTGCCAGATGTGAACAGATGTGCTCTTAGCATGAATTCTTTATGCCAACTACCAGCTAGCAGAGCAACTGATTAAAAGAGACAAGATCGAAAGAGAAGTAAATGTGACCGTATAATTGGCTAACACAGCAATTTGGTCGTGCAAGCTAAGCAAAGGTTGAGAACCTGGGGGAAATGAGGCCCATCTTGAAATAAGCAAGGCCAAGAGAAAACAAATATTGAATATGTAGGTAAGTTGGAGAAGAATGGTAGCAATTGGCTTTCCTTCATAGCTCGGGGTTTAGGATGTCGGTAGAACATTTACAGCTGTAGTGCACTGCAGCAGTACACACTAACCCGGAGGTACAGTTACCCAAACGCAATAGATGGTGTCCGTGCTCAAAGAAACCATGGGAAATTGTGATCTCGAAATGCAGAGACTTTTTCTTCTTTCTTGTCCTCATTGTTATTAGCGCCCCATGTCCCCCGAAACTCCTGTCATACCCCTAAGAAAATCTTCATTGGTATTATATTTACAGATTTACCTAATTGGGAGTTCATATATAGAAAACATACAAAATAAAAAAGGGGGGTGGGAATCAACCGTAACCAAACAAAACTGAGAAAAGTCTTGATTGAAAAGAAGGCAGAAAAGAACAAATTTTACATGGATCAAAAGGGAGAACAAATGATAAGGTGGTCAATTTTTATTCTAACTGCATCTAAAATTGACTATGGCAGTGATTGCACAGGGCTTTATAATATTGAACTCGATTTAATATTGAACCCAATTTTTAAAACAGGTTTAAAAAGAAATGTAGAGAGTGTACCTTGTGCTATGATACTTAACCCTCATCACAATCCTATAAGCCAACTCACATGACTTGTTGACTCTTGTATGGTTTGTTTCTCAGGGACTGCAGCTCTGGGGACCAAGCACCCTGGGCTCCCTGGGACTAAACAAAAACCAAAATGGAAATCTCCAGGAATTGAGAATGAGAGGCTCACCTGATCTCAGAGTGGATAGGTAACTTAGTCAAATTCTCATCTGAGATTTTCTCAAGTAGAGAATTTCATTTCCCCCACATGTTTCTCTCTCGTAGCCTCGATGTTCATCAGGCCTCCCTCCATCATCTGGTTCAAAGGCTCAATGCAGAGTGGTTATTTTTGTGACTGAATAATTATCTAGATGTGAAGCTTAGGATCCATGCTCGGAGTAAAAGTGTGATATGCATGTAATGAATAAATAGCTGCCTTGTTATTGTGATCTGCTGTGTCAGCTTGCCTTCTTCGTTTTCTCGGAGAAGCAATGACGAGTCTGGTATGGGTCAGAGTCATGCGGAGGCTGGCTGCTCGGTGGATCCAGGCGGGGCGGAGATGCAAGATGAGAAGCTGTGGCAGGAATCCAATGAGGGACGCATCCATAGATTTACAGCATGTTCCTTAGAGCAAGGCCCTGCTCATTCTCACAGTAGAGAAGAGAAACTCAAGTTCTGGGCCTTGCTTAACCAGTGATATCAGCACCAGTGATGGGTTTGCAAAAGTGGAAATTCATGAGCCCTGACTCATACTTACTGCATCAGAGTCTTTGGTTCCCAGAAATCTGTCTAGTTAGAAGTCCTAGAAATTATTTTCAGCATCATCAGTTCTTGAGAAGCACTGTTTCAGAGGAGGGGTGGGTAAAACTCCCGTCAAGGACCACATAGAATTGCAGGCTCTATGGGCCAAGAGACGAGACTGAGGCACTTGTGAGGTAAAAGCCATTGTCACCGAGCCAACGTGGACTCGCGGGGATCCATTGTGCATCAGAGCAAAACTATTGATTGCAAATTGGTGGATTTTCAATGAATTATTTTATTTAAATTCAATTGCCAGACTTTTCTGTCAAGTCTCCTCTGGGTACACTCGAACTTTTTTTTTTTAGCAGCTGAGCTCATTAGCCATTTATACCACCAGGGCCTCAAATTTTATCTGGTTTCTGACACAGTAATTCTGGAGCTCTGATGGTGTAATGACCATGCAATATATTGCTAAACACAAGGTCTGCAGATTGAAACCACTCACTGATCAGCTGGATAAAATGGAGCTTTCTACTCCTGTAAAAATTACAGTCTCAGAAATTCACAGGGGCAGTCAGTTCCACCGTGCCCCATCAGGTCGCTATGAGTTGGCTTCCACTCATTCGCAGTGAGGGCTTTTTTGCTTTGTTTCGCACAGTAATTACCCTCTGCTACTGTCCTAGGAGAGCAGCAGTAAAGGGTATATGAATGAACGAATGTGGTTCTGTTACAGCGAAGCCTTAGCAAGCAACCCTACATTTAAATTTCATAAAGTTTTCACTTGCCATGAAATATTAGTCTTCTCATGATTTATTTATGTCAAATTTTTAATGTCAAGATAGTTTTTTTTAAAGATCATTGTTAGATTTAAAGGAGTACCAAGTTGGGGTGCAGACATGATTTGGACTCTGAGGGACAGTGATGTGTGCCTGTGGGGGGGGTGCACATGATCAACGTGTTTAACTACTACCTGCAAGGCTGGCAGTTTCAGTGCATCCTGGGGCACGTCAAAAGACAGACGTGGTGATCTACCTTGGAAAAACCAGCCATTGAGCGCTGAAGAGAGCTCAATCCTCCTTTGACACTCACTTGGTGTCCTGAGTTGAAGTTGACCGATGACAATTGGATTTGAATAATTTAAAGAACCCTGCATTACAGCATCTGGACAGAACGAGGGAAGATAAAAGCCAAGGCTTGACAACCTGAGCCTTCTATTGATATCAAAATGTTTCAAGATACCAGTGATCTGCTGACGCTTCTTGCGAAGGGAAATGTGAAATGGTGGTTATTGGGTTTCAAATTGGTCTCTCCAAATGGTGGGGCATTATTAACAGTATGTTTTCATTAGTCATGGATTTGTTATGTCAAATATGTTAGCACCATAACTTGAATAGAATCGTCACATAAGGTTTCCAAGGCTGTACATTTGAAGAGAAGCAGACAGTCAGTTAGTTTTCCCACAGATCAGCTGGTGCACTTGAACCTCCAACCTTTTGTCTAGTACCTGGTTGATTCAATAAGTGCTATCAAGACTCCTTGTAACTGTAATCATTAAAATGACTCAACCCTGAACTAAATATTGGAAGATATTAAATATTAATTTAATTTTTACAAAATATGCTGATGCTGTGCTTTTTCTCAAATGGAACCCTTGATTTTTAGAACTATCTATAGAATTTAGACAGAAATATTGATTGCATAAATGATTATAGAAATGAGATTCATTTCAAAATTTGCTTCAAAGTGTAGTGGAAAGTAGGGACTTAAATGAAACAAAATTGCCTTTGACTTGATAATTGTGGAAATGGTATGATGGAGATATGAGGTTAGGTTTTTCATTACTCTTTAAATTTAAGATTGTTCATATTAAAATACATTTCATCAAAAAATGATGATTGGAACAAAAATAGATGTGTTGATGTAGAACTATATTCATATTATGTTATTTACAAAAATAAAAGCAGACTGTAGAATGTGTAGGAAATTGCCTATTTATGTATGTGTACATTAATAAGTAAACATGTGGTTTCTCTTCACAACATGTAGACCCTTGCCATTTCAGTCTGTCACAATTGTCCACATACATTTGATGGACAGCTTAGGGTCTGTGCTGACTGATTTGAACAATTATATAACAATGCCATTGCTATCTGAGACAGTTAGTTTATTGTGCCAGCCTGGCCGATAAACACAAGTGGGATTAATTGAAGGGCAGAGAGATAAATGGCTCGGTCAGCCTAGCCTTTCTTGTCTCTCGCTCTTTGATCATCAGACCAATGTGCAGCTGCCTTGCTTGTTCTGTGCCTCAATTTATAAGCTACACTACCTGTGGGACGCCTAGCCTGTGAACTGTGTTGCTGTAAGTACATCTCTGGAGCTGGGGATTGACAGTTGGTGACCTGGCTGACGGTTGGTGACCTGCCTTGCTGTTTGCTGTCTGTGCTTATATAGCCTAGCATTCTCTACAGAGGACTACCCGGTGGCCCTCAAGACTTAAAGGACTGCCAGTGTCTCACAGCTCTCTCACAGGAGTGAATCGCACTGAGTCCTTTGTACTGCTTTATAATTCAACAGTTCATTTCTTGTGTTATATATCTATCTATCTTTATAAATATATACATAAAATTACTAGCAATCTGGTTTTGTCTCTCTAGAGAACCCTGTCTAACACACTATCAAATTACATAGCATGGTATCCAAGGCTCTTCACAATATGATCATAATTTATCTTTTTTTCATATACTAGTGAGTATTCCCAAACCTACCTTTTTGCAGTGGACTTTTAAGTGGAATTACAGACCTGGAGTTTATATTTATATATTTTCCACACATAATTGACTGTGCTGCAATCTTTGAAGAGATAGGTGAGTCTACTGTACAAATGTTGTTGTGAGGTGACAATAAGGAGGTTCCAACTCATAGTTACACTGTGCACAACAGAACAGAATATGGCGCTGCCTGACACCCTCTTCACAGTTGTTACTGTGTTTGAGCCAGTGTATCAATTTACCTCCTTGAGGATCTTATTTTTTTCTGGGTATCCTCAACTTTCCCAAGTGTGATGCCCTTTTCCAATGACTGGTCACTCCAGATAGCATGGGTGATAAAGTTTTGCCACCCTCACTTCTGCAGAATATTTTGGCTGTCCTTCTTCCAAGACAGCTTTTTTGTTTTGTTGTTGTTTTTTCTGGCAGTCCATGGTACTTTCAAAATTATTTGCCAACACCATTATTCAAATACATAAATTCAGCTGTGAATTTCCTTATTCATTGCCCAAATTAAACTTGTATATGAGTTGATTGATAACAACATAGCATGTGTCAAACACATCTTAGTCCTCAAAGTAACATCTTTGCTCTTTCACACATAAAACAGTCCTTGCCACTGAGGCAGAACCAACTTGATGGCAGTGAATTTTGTGTAACAGATTTGCCCAATCAACTCATTGTTTGACTTCTTGACGGATGCTTCCTTGAATGTTGATTGAGGATCTGAGTAAAATGAAAATAGGGTACACAAAACTACACAATAGGATTGAATGACCCCCAAGGGAATATTGTGATTATTATGCAAATTTAGGGACTATCATCTGTCATGTTGAGATCTGGTAGAAAGATTATGACCTGAAATTCACAAGACATCAGGGCCAATTACAATGAAGTTGAGGAATATCTCACTCCCCTCAAGAAGAGCCTGCAACGGAGCAAGTATGGACCAAGGGGCCATGCATTTACAAGTTCCCATACACATGAAAGAGAGAACCATAACACTGAAAACTAATTGAGAAATGGTAGCAACACAGCAGAGCCCATTGGCAAAGAAACCGCAGCAATACTATGAATAGTGGGAACTAGGAAACCAGTGCAAGGCAGCAGAAGCAGGTTTGCTGACCCACAGAGTGAGAGAGACCTGAGTATCTCTGAGTAGGAGGGCTGCTGGCAGAATAAGGTGCATCCAAGCTGTTTCTGATGAAGTTAAAGAGGTGTAATAGTTTCTCAAACAGAGGTTTGGTAAAAGAAGTCTCAGCAATAGGTATAGCTGGGAAAAGAACAACAACAAAACTGATAACTGTCCTTATTGGAAGCTGTCATGATTAGAGAACCATATCCTATCTTTTGAGTTACATCCTGTTATTTCTGACCTCAAGTTGTAGCCTGTTACTCACCAATAAACCAGAATCATGAATTTAGCTTGTGTGTTCAGTACTGCCAATGCAAGAAATCATTAAATCTAGTAGAGAAATAGAAAGTGCTATGGGTGTCATAAATAGTAGAAAATAAAATGGGAGAATGGAGACCTCCATCTCATAGGCATCAGCTTTGGGCCAATCTTGAGTCTCTCACCTCCCCTTGAAGTTAAGGTCACCTGGTGCTAGTAGATTACACTTATCCCTCCGGTTGCTGATGAGTCAGTTCTGACTCATGGACTCTCTATGTGCCCTAGAGTAAAACAATGTTCCATCAAGTTTTCGTGGTGGTAACATTTTGGAAGCAGATCGACAGGTGTTTTTATCTAAACCATCTCAAGGTGGATTCAAACAATAAACCTTTTAGTTAGTAGCTATGTGTATGACTGTTTCATAGTGGTCCCAAGTCCCTTTCTTTAGGCATCCAGTGAAATAACTAAGTGCTCAGAGTATAAAGTCATGGTGCCACACAGAAGTCAAACTCTGGTCATCATATTGGCTATGTGACTCCAGACAAGTTCTTTTGTCTCTCTGAACTTTGGAAAAGTTTAGAAAAATAAGAATCCCAACAGTATTTATATATCTATGGTGAGAATTTTGAGGTCATACATGAAAAGTGTTTATTATTAAGTTTGACAGTAAAAATTCAGCACCTTTTACCTATATTTAATCCATTTATTCACACATTTGTTCAACAAATACAATTTAACTTCCCTTAAATGCCAGGTACCATCCTAGGCCTATGCCAGAATATTCCCCATCCTCCAAACCAGGTACTGCCATTCACAGGAGCATGTGCTTGCTCCGCTGGCTTTACATTTGTGGATTACAGTTTTCTCCCAATTTACCTACCTTGTAATCTCTAAGTATAGCTTTTCTCCTAATATCATTAATGCTCCCCTAATTGTTCACAGTTCCTTTACCCATACTAACCATATACTGCTTAATCCACAATTTAAAAAGTTGGAACATGGTATCTTAACTGTCATTCTCTAGACTGTGAGCTTCTTTAAGGAGTGACCAGTGTTTATGTTCCCTTGGAATCTCCAGGCCTGGTTATAGTGGACTCTCAAGAATATTTCTATTTAGTTTAATAACTATATAAATTAAGGAGTATTGGTGAATTAGGGTTTCATTGCTTTGGAATAAGAATCTTGCAATAAAACTGTACAGATCAAAGGTATCCTCTCAAGCAATAACATCACAGGATCTTCCATCATCAATCAAAGAAATAACTCCATCTTAACTCCCATCATCTATAATTATTATAATTTCTATAAAATTTTGAAAAGGCTAATTCCTTAAATAGGAGTAAGCCTTATTATTTAATAGTTGGAAATCAGATTTCACATAAAGGGATATGCTGTAGTGACTTTCTTGATATGGCTCTTTTGGGCTTAGTCTTCATAACCCCCACTAAACCATTGGATGGAACCATGCAGATTAGGTGTCATTTCTCTTTTTTTTCTATTGACTCTGGGTAAGAGAAGGCGGGGCGATATGCTGAGAGGATTATATGATTCAGGTCTGTGTGATAGCTAACAGAGTTAATTGTGGTTTTTAAAACTTGGAATTCTAAGATGGGAATTGGTCAATTTTGCCATCATTCTGGGTATAACATGAGCTATCTCAGAAGTAGAAAGGGGGTATGCTGTTATCAGGGACATTTATAAGCCAGAAGGGGAGCATTTCTTTCCTAACCTGAGATCTCTGTGCACTGAGATCAATGTAGGAAGGAGCGCCGTGACACCAAAGAAGTGAAGTTGCAAACACAGCAGCACCAAGGGCACCAGACAGAGAGGTGGGCCTCCTGGTTCCTGGAGCAAGTGGAGGTTCATGCCTGGGGGCAGATGGCTGGCTTGTTAAGTGGACTGCCTCGCCAGTCTGAATTGGCAGACTTAGGGTTGCTGACTCATGGAGCTAGAGCTGACTGTCTCTGGCTGAAGGCTCATAGTAGAGTAGCATATCTTTTGCACATTTATCCGCAGTGCTAAATAAGTTCTGTAACATTGCCCAAGCAAGGCAGAGGCCAAAAGGGTTATGTGGCTCAGAGGCTGAGGATTAGAGAAAGACACTTCTGCAGGAATTGCTTAGAAGAGGCTTTCCTGACTGGATAACTATCCTTAGCAGTTCTTACCCAGAATTATCATCTGTTAACTTCCCGCATAAGCCCAATACTCATGAGTGTGGTCTGTAAGTTTTGTATGGCCATTTCAATGAATTATTGAACACCACAGAAAAAGAGATTGACCGAGAAAGGACAGTTGGGATTGGGATTGGTAAAGAAGTGGGAGGGCAGAGGCATGTCAGATTGCTGCCTTGTCTGGTAGGAATTAGCTTTGGTCTCATGACTTCCATTCTTCTTCCACCTTGTGAAGTCAGAGGTCTCTTCTCTCCCTTATTTTAATAGCACCATGTCCAGCAAAGGAACATTATACATGATCAAGACCAATCTCTCTCTTTTTTTTTTCAGTCAGTCAAAATGGACATAAACACAACTCAGGGTTTTATGTTCATTTACTTCTAATTACAAACACACACACACACACACTATATATATATATATATATATATATATATATATATATATATATATATATATATATATATATATATATACACTCTGCCCTGACTCTGCCAGAAACCCCAACTCATGCATTATTCTCTCTCATGACAGCATGTCATCTCCCCACTATCAGGAGGCCTTTTCTTTTCCTGAGCTACATTGGGCCTGAAGAAGATATCGTCACCTTTGAAGCACATTTGGGTGTAAAGGATGTGGAATTGCCACAGAGCAGCGCAACCAGCAAGGAAAATGGTGTCTACTAAGTCACACTGCACCAGTACCACATTTCCTTGGGAGGAGCCCTGACACTGTGTTGGTTATGCTTTGGGCTGCGATCTGCCTGGCAGTTCAAAAGCACCAGCAGCTCCATGGGAGAGCCTGGGCTTTCTACTCCCATAAATCATCAGTCTCAGAAACCCACAGGGGCTTGCTATGAGTCAACATGGACTCAATGGCAGTCATTTTGCTTCTGGACATTTTGTTGTTGGGTCAAATGTGTAAATGACGTCCTGCTTAGCAGGCTATGGAATTTCAGTAAGATATTCCAAATTATTTTGTTAATGACCGTGATTTTAAAACGTTATCTTAAAATCCCCTTTCTACATTCTCATTTTAATAGTGTGGAGATGAAACCACTCTGTGATCTATCACATCTTCAGGTGACAAGAACAATTAGAGATCTGACACACTCTCTGCACTTCCTCCACAGGATTGTGCACATGCATACCACCACACACACACACACACACACACACACACACACACACACACACACACACACACGGATGTTTGAAGAGTTCATGACATTCCAGTGAGGAGACCAGGATTTCCAGAACTCAGGGGTTCCCAAGATGCTTCTAACGGTATGCTTTTACCACGTCAACTTTGTTTAAATATTCTTCCCTACTGGGACTTCCAGTGCCAGGGTGTGGTCCAGGCCTCCTACTTCAACTGACGGCTGGGTCTCCCTCGGTGTAGGCACACAAACGAGGCTGCGTGACAAGCAGCTGCACAGCCAGCCGTGACGGCGGGAGAGGAAGGAGGGGTTCCAGCCACAGAGCGATGTATGTCTCCTGCCTGCCTTGCTGGGTTTCACTTATTGAATTAGGATAAATTGGAACTTTCATAAACTGTGATATAAATCATTATCTCGAGTTAGCAGATGCAGTCGCACCAGGGTAGAACACTGTTAATAACTCTGCTGGATTAGGACTGATTGGAACAATTTGAAACTTGTTTCTCGCAGCTTGATCAGCCTCATTGTCACCACGGCAATTATCCCATTTCACTTTCAATGGCTCAACACAGCCATGCTGCCGCCTTAGATCCATCTTTCTTAATGAAGCCAACTCAGCCTTTTGTTTGTTTGTCAAAGAGCCACCCTATACAAACAGTAAATAACCCCGCCCCTTGGAGTATAAGGTGAATACTTGCAAGGCAGCAAAAGATTTCCAATGGAAGTGACAAACACAATTCATGTGGGTTACTTCAAGGTTTATGTATTCATTTCAATTTTTCATGTTGGAGCAGCTGCTGTATGCAGAGCATGACTTCATGCTAAGCCGTGAGAGAAAGAAATTGAATTAGAATAAATGGTGTAAAATTTGGGAGCTTGTGGTCAAGCAGACATGTGCTTGAGTCCAATCGCTTTCCAAACTCATTCCCCGTGGTGACCCTGTAGGACAACTCTGAGTTTCGGGAACTGCGTTTCTTTCCGGGGTGAAACGTCTCCTCTTTCTCCTTTGCAGTGATGGCTAGTTTCCAACTGCGGACTTTGGGGTGAGCAGCTCAACGTGTAACCGCTATGACACCAGGGATTCTTGGCTCTTTTGTGCACCCCTTAATACTAGCATGACCCTGCACAAATGGCCAGATGTCTACAACTTTCTAAATATTTAAAATAACAGTGGTATCACCTTAATTATTTTGTTGTAGGAAATTAATTTCATAATGGAAACAAAAATTTGGATAATTTCTGGATCATTGTAGAGAATCAACAAAGTACTGTTACTAAAAGCTTTTGCCATCAGAAATGCAGACGGTATCAGGAAAGAGAGCAACGATACGTGAACAAAAATAAACATAAAGCCAGGAAGTTGAACTGGAAATCAAGGAAAGACAAAGAGTTACAAAAGTCCTTCTAGGTAGAAGCTTCTTCTCACGAGTGACCGGACCAGGAGAGACGTCCTGGAGGGAGATGCACACAAGCAGACCTCCGTGGACAGAGCAGATGGAACTGGACACTTGGAGGAGAAGGAGGTAATTTCACGCAGAGCAAAATGCATGATGCAAAGACATCCCTTATTACTCTAGATGAGACCTTGGGAGGCACAGAAATGGTAGAAAAAATGGCCAAATAATGAGGCCTTTAAATACCTCATAAGCTTAGGAAAATGTCAATGGAATAAACATAAAAAGAGAAATATGAATTGTACACTTAGTATATATTTTAACCCTCTAGGTGCATATGAGGTCCTGAATCTCGACACTTTTCTTACTATTGAATTTTAACAAAGTTTTGTTCAGTGCTTTGGTGAATGCAGTTTTAAGTAAGTGACAACTCCTTAATGGAGAATCCTATTTCACTGAAGAAACAGAAGCGTATTCCAGGGTGCGTACAAAGAGGTAGATCAGAGATGGCAGAATCAATGGAGTTCCTTTTTAATTCTCTTCTTCACACTTTATGTGGCTCGTCCCCACTGGGGAGTATTTCCACAGAGGAGTGTGTCTTCTCCTGGACTTCTACTAAATCAGGAATTTAAAATTTATAATTAATATCATCCAAACCTCAACACCATGGAGTCAAATCTGACTCATAGTAACTCCATAGAATGGAGCAGATCTGCTCTTTTTGATTTCTGAGGCTGCTAACCTTGCTGGGAGCAGACAGCCTCCTCTTTCTCCCTAGGGGCAGTGGGTGCTTTGGAACAGGTGACCCTGGTTAATTGATAGCTATCACTTCAGTCCTTCCATTTTCCTCTTTTGTGGTCTTCCGTATAATGCAAAGTTAGCTACCTGGGTAATTTTGCTGTATTTGCCTTTCTGCCCAGAGTTGAGGCTCCCAGATGCCTAGGTTAGTCTCTGCATCGATGTGATCTCAGGGCATTAGAAGGGGACATAGCGGCTGCTAGTAGCATGTGTGAGAAAGATAAAATGGGAAAGCATTCTAAGAACCTGTGAGGCTAAGATGATGAACATTTGGACATACAATATAAGAAAGACCAGTAACGTTTCTGCTGAGCTCCTTTCGTGAAATCCGATGCTTCCAGCTGTACATTCTGATCATCTGGAAAAGGGAGAAGATCCCTACTTGTCTTTAACACCTATCACGAGGATGATGGCATCTTCCCGTGCGAGGGAATCAACTCCTCGGCTAATACTTCACAGGGAGGAGTCTCCCATTCCCAGGTGAGCTCTGTCACCATTTGGCCAGCAGAGAAGCTTGACACCAGTGAAGAAATGTTTTCTGGCAACTCTGATACTTTGAATATATGTCTGGCAATGAGTTAAGCAGGACTTAGCATTATTTCAAGTATAACATTCACTTTCAGAGTATATGCCTTGCACCTGGTACTTAGTGCACCTCCAACGAATTAGTGTATTTTCACCTCACAGATGTAGAGTAGATTCTGCTATAAATCTTGAATAAAGTAATGTCAGTGTTATCCCTATTCATAAACGAGGGAATCAATACAGATAGTTAACAATTACACACAGCCTCGGCGAGTAAAAGGGAATGTTGTGTTCCAAAGCTTTTCCTAACTCGACACTGAGTGATCCTAGGACCATCACAATATACAAACCCCTCACTGAGACAGTGCGTACACATAGTTGCCTCCTAGTGACTGTACTTCTAGAGCTCAACCCTATGTTGTCGTTAACACAATGGCATGATACATATTCGAAGATAGTTAACTTTTATCTTATATTTGTCTGTTTACCTTATCCAGCCTTCTCTTTTCCTTCAAAGTTTTAACTTAAGATTCAACATCACCACCACACCTTACCCCCTATATTCACATTATTTTTATGTGGGGGTTAGAAATGCACCAAATCAGAACTGGACAGACTAAGGTTTAATTAGGACCCCAGAGTGGTCTTTTTGAAACCTGAGTTTCTAGTAATATATGTTATATATTCCTGTTGTAGAGTTTTTGCAAAGACCCTTTCTGTTCTAAGCTTTGCTCTGAGGTAGTTGCTTGCGGGTCCCACCGGCTGCATGAAGCAGGAGATCTTTGTTGAGAGCTGCCATGCCATGAAAGCAGGTCACATGGAATTGCTATGAGAATCACCAGGTCCTCATGGGCACAGAAGATGTGATCAGAGGTCATTTTTCCAAGGTCATGGACTAGGCTCACATTCTAGTACATGTAACCATGGAAACGGAGTTGAAGTGACCTGCCTTTTCACCCCCACCTGGATCTTTCCCTGAGAAGCTGATTGAAGAGGCAGCTCTGGATGGTGCTCAAAAGTGTAAGGACCCATTAACTGACCTTTCATTTGGCACCTGAGACCCCAAGTGAAGGCTCCAATACCAGAACATGATTTATGGCTGTGGGAAGCCTCATAGCATTGTGGGATTGAATGGTGATTACTCAGGAAACTGGAATAAAGTAGAGAGCAATTCACAAATGTCAATGTCCAATTTATTAAAATGTTGATTCCTCACTGCCTAAATTCGCCCTAAGAATTATATCCAAAGAAAATTATATGTGTGAGGAAATTATTATAAGAAGAAATTTGATATTTAACCAGAGAAAATTAAAAAGCTGCATATTAGCCCATTTGTTTTTTCTCCAGAAAACTTCAAATGACTTTTATAGTATAATAGAAGACTGGGTATTGGAACAAGAGGAAATTGAGAGAAAATCTAACTTAACTATTTACTAAAACTTTAACCTCTGGGGAGCTCAGTCTCTTCATCTATAAAATGGGAATAATTGTATACAGCAGAGATAGAGTATCACAGAAAATTAAGGTTTTATGTAAGTAAAAATATATTAATGGCTTTTAAATAACTAGGAGCTTATCTCCTATTAACTCTGGCAAGGCTGCCGTGCTCACTGACAGTCTGAAAAAGGCAGTTAACCTTCCTAACCGGTTACCTGGTTGGAGCAACCTCCGTGGAGGACATCACAGTGTTTGTCTGTCAAGTGATATGCCAAGAAAACATTAATATTCCTGGAACGCTAGAGTCACTTGATAAGTTATTCTTATTTGAATTTTACAGCTGAGGAAACTGAGGCAGGCGATGCTGAAAGGGAGTTGGGAGGTGGCGATAGTGCAATATTCTGTGGGGTGGTCAACAAAAGCCTCAATGAGAAGATAATATCTGACAACACCTTGAATCAAGTGAAGGAATGGGCAGTGTGAGTGTCTGGTATGAGAAAAGGCCAGAAAAGGAAATAATGCTCAGGTCCCCTAGGTGGGGATGACAAGGCCACCACCGTGACCAGGGAGGATGAATCGAAACTACAAACGGAGAAGAAAGCAGGGGAGTGTCCCATGGCCAGGCAGATCATGGACACTCACTGGCCAGCATACAAATGCAGGCTTTTTATAAGTAAAATGGGTAGACCTGGCAGGCTTTAAATAGAAGTGTGGCATGATCTTACTTATGTTTCAAAAAGAAGTTGTCTTTCAAGTATAAAAGCAGAATATAGATATTCTCAAAGAAGAACAAACTCAAGGAAGAGAGGACCCCTGATCCCTTCTTTGAAAGAGTTTCTGTGTGATTTCTTACAACTGATTGCTAGCCTAAAATTATATCTCTCAAAATAAAATCTTTTAAAAATAAGGAGGGGAAAAAAACGCTGATTCCCTAGGGGGTCCCTTCTCAGAGAACTCTCCACAATTAGGAGAGAGTGCTGGGGGGTAGCATATAATTTAGCAGGAAGTGAGCAAGGGAGATGGAATACAGATGAAAGCTTAGAATTGTGCTGCCAACACAGTAACCACTAGTCACATATGGCCATTGGGCACTTGACATGTGACATGTATGGTTCAAGGTGCCCTCTGTCTAAAATACTCATTACATTTTGAAGACTTAGAAAAATGACTACGAATATTTCATCAACAATTTGGTAAACATTTCATTAGCATCGACATGGGGGTGACACTCTCTTAGATGTGCTGTGGTGGTTAAGTGCCATGGAGTTCTCTTGGAATCACAGCGACCCTATGTGACAGAGCATAGCAGACCCACGGAGTAGCGTTAAGGTCAGATTTGTAAGCTGTCGTTTTTACGGAATGCCAGGTCTCCCTACTTTCAATGAGCACCCAGGTGCTTAACCACTGTGACACCCTAGCTTCATAATACTCATGATAATAAAATTTTTTTAATTCACTGCCATTGAGTCCATGCTGACTCACAGTGACTCTGTAGGACAAGGTAGACTTTCCCCTGTTGATTTCTGAGACTGTAAGTTCATAGGAAAATAGAAAGTTTCATTTTTCTTCCATGGAGTGGCTGGTGCTTAACAGCCCAATGTTCCTTCATTTAAATAATGGCTAGGGTGAAAAAAAGATATTAAAATAAAAATTTCAAAACTCCTACAAGAAGAAATCAGATCAACTAAATGATATGGAAATGCTAGCAAAGTAATCGAAAATGAGAAGTGTGGGGAAAGGAACAAAGGTAAATACATATTTTATTTCAATATACAATTAGAAAGGAAACCATGTGAGATTCCTGGTTTCAAACAAGAACACATAAATGCTACCAACTTTAATAATAATAGCATATGGGGAAAAGAGAGCTAGGGGCACACACACAGAAGGGCAGGGAGAGAGAGAAACTCGATAGGAACCCTAGCTATCACATAGCAGGAAGTGGAAAGACGTCCACAACTGACGGTAAAACTTTTTTCATTAAATCTAGCGGGGAGGGGTGGTGGTTAGGTGTGAATATGTCCTCATGGTGAAAAAAAGAAACAAAAACTTGACATTCATCAATTCTTCTGTTTACATCGATGTATCTTTCATATAATTAGATCTCACTAAAAATAAATTGAAACCACTTTGCAATTTGTTGGGCAGATGCAATTTGGGCAGAGGGAGGGAGGGAGAGGGGAATGGGGAGCGATCAGTGGAAGGTAGCATTGGAGCTGCCTGCGGTGATGTACAGACAACACTTTTAGAAGTGCTTTAACTCTGGAAGTGTACGATATGTAAATATTATATCAAGAAATCTCCTAAAAAATCAGAAAAGAAAGAAACGAAACGTGACCCATGGCTACCATGGAGGAAGGAGGAACAGTTTCGGTTTAGGGCCACTGAGTTCATTGTATCGGCTGGGGGACACTGAGTCCATTGTATCGGCAGAGGGACACTGAGTCCATTGTATCGGCTGGGGGACACTGAGTTCATTGTATAGGCAGGGGGACACTTTGGAGCGGAATCTCAACAATGGCTGTACAGCTCGAAGCGTACGACCCATAGCACTTCGTTACACATGTAGAAGTCATTGAATTGGGGAATGTTTTGTTGTACATATTTTTGCCCAAACTGAAAAAAAAATAACTACATGAGAAAGAACGAGTTTGAGGAAAAGAAAATGTTCTAAAATTGATTGTGGTAAAGATTGTACAATTCTTCCTTTTGTGGTTTAATTATTGAATTGTATATGTGGGTGAAATACTAATACAACGATTAAAAACCAATAACCGTTGTAAGAATATCACATTTTAGTTTGTCTATCAGTCTGTGCGTGTGTGCATGTATATTCCTTAGAAATATGGCTGGATGATAGCCATCAAATACTAATCACAGCTGCATTTTAGCGATAAGTCTTAAGATTAAGATTTAAGTCTTAAGATTATTTCTCATTTTTTACTTTTGTGTATCTGTTTCACTCATGTTTTTTCATGGTTATTTGGTCATTTAAGGTTTTTTTAAAATAAAATAATCCTTTTTAAATAATTACCTTTTACAAAATAAGTCATTCAATTTGGAAGTACCATGTGACTTCTATATCATTCTGGTCACTCTAAGTGGTCAAGGATTGGTACATACAAAGGGGAGTTTGTTGCTTAAATCCACGTACAAAAGGACAATGTCTTCAACCAAGGAGCTGTCAGTGTAGGTAGGTGAAATATTGCTGACTTCAAATATGTTTTGGAAGTAGAGCTGATAGTTTCCTGATTTGATAAGGAATATGAGTTAGAGAGGACTCAAAGGTATTGATTTTTGTTTTGTTTTGTTTTGTTTGGGGGTGGGGGGTGGTAGGGGTGGTGACCTCCTGAATAATGAGAATAGTAAGATCACCATCAACTATGATGGGAAAGTTGGACATTGAATAAAGCCATTGCATGTGAGTTAGACACTGTAATAAGGAAGACCGTAGATGAATCGATGCATTTGAACTGTGGTGCTGGAGAAGAATATTGAAAGCACCGTGGTCTTCTAAATGGACAAACACATCTGTATTGGAAGAAGTAAGACCAGAGTACTCCTTAGAGATAAGGATGCCAAGACTTTGTCTTACATGCTTTGGACATGCTGTTAGGAGAGACCAGTCTCCGGAGAAGTACATCATGTTTGGTAAAGTAGAGAGAAAGGCCCTTGAAAAGATGGGTTGACACAGTGGCTACATCCATGGGCTCAGGCATAGGAACCACTGAGGATGGCTCAGTGTTTCATCCTGTTGTGCATAGGGTCCCTATGAGATGGAGCTGACTCGATGGCACCTGTGTTATTCTGATTATATTAGAGAAACAAACCCACAGAGACTCGTATGTATAAGAGAGAGTTTTATATAAAGGGTAAGTTCATATCAAGAAAACATCCTAACCCAGTGCTGCCCAAGCCCACAAGCCTAACATATGTCCGACACCAATCCACAAAGTCCTCCTCGTTCTCACAAAACACACACAATGATGTTGACTGCAGGAGGAAAGTCGAGTCAATGAACATGTAGGCATCTCTGCACTGGTAGGGCCTTCCACACGGCTGCTCCAGCACCCAGAGCTGCATCGGGGTAGGTCCATGTGGCTTCTCCTCAGGGATGTCTTGCAGGAAGTGAGCCTTGCCAGCTGAAGCACAGAAGTGGCTAAGGCAGCTGCACCCTGGTCCGACCATCAGAAAGCAAGAGACCCGAGAACTCAAAAGGCAAGGCTCACTGAGACATTTATTTCTCCGCCCTTCAATTAACCCCATATGTGTTCATCAGCCAGATTGGCACAAAAACTTTCACCATCTCAGCACCTAAGTACAACAACAACATGATGGAAAAGCCTATACTGTTAACTATGATTTGTATATTTGATAGCCAATTAGTAAACATTAACTTTTCATATCTTATAAAGCTGTATCAGCTCAGCATGAAATAGCAGCTGCCATTGGGCAGGAAGATTCTGGACTTTAAAGCCTCCATGTGTGTCACAGTTGAACTGTGTCCCGTCGGGTTTTCAAGGACTAATTTTGGGGGAAGTAGGGCTTCAAACCCTTTCTTCTCAGGTCCTGGACAGACTCGAGATTCCAACATTTTCGTTAGCAGCCAAACAATAATTATTTGTTCCACTCAGGAACTCTGAATGACCTACAGACTTCAAACTGCAAATTCACTGCCATCAAGTCTATTCTGACTCATAGTGACCTAATATGAACGGGGTAGAATTGTCACTGTGGGTTTCCAGGACTAATGCTTCAAAGTAGTTGAAAGCCTCATCTTTCTCCTGTGCAGTGGCTGCTAGTTTTGAACTGCTGACCTTGTGATTCGCAGCCTAATGCATTTCCCCAAATACACAGTTTGATCCTATCTAGATTTCCATGCTCTGAGCCCGCTGATCCAAACTCACTTCACAAAGGAAAAGTTATCTCCTTCTGAGTTGGAATCAACTCAATGGCAGGGAGTTTGATTTGTTGTTGTAGTTTCCTTAACATTAGTGAACAGAGTGGGGCCACCAGACTTTTAATGAAAGTCTCTGAATTATAGAAAAGGAAAACAGAAGAGCACATAGGACTCAGAAACACCAAAACTGCATACATACACACACAAACCTACATACAGATTGAAGATGTATCCTTTAAGAATTCATAGAGTTCTCAATTTAAAATCCTGGATAGATTTCAGATACATAATAACAGGTTGGAAGAGAAATTTGGAGGAAGCCCTTAGAACATTGAATGAAAAATCAAAAGTATGAAGAGAACAGAATCAGAGGACCAATGCGGGTGATCAACTAATATGAACAGTGTTGGCCTGTCCTAGGCAGCACCCTACTCTTCCGGCAGGTCCTCGGATTGGTTGCAATGGCTACACAGAACTCGCTGACAATGTTCAGGAGTAAACGTGGTTTTTTAAAGGAAGTTAATAGATTGTCATGCAATTGAAAAATGTGCCGGATAGACTTGTCGATAGGGCATGTTACAGTTCTTTCAAGCCTGCTAATACATGATCAAAGAGCAGCCACTGCACTGTAAAGCCTCTGCTCAAAGGCACTCAGCTCCAGCTCCAGGGTTCAGCAAGCCTCAATCCCCCAATTAAGCGCTCAGAGGGACATCACTCCACGAGCTAGCCTCCTGCCCCAAAGTGCTCAGCTTTCCTTGCTCCATGGACTGAGAAATCCAACACTGGTTTCCACGCTCTGGTTTCTGGTTCTGCTGCTGACCCTCCAACATCAAGCTGTCTTCTGGATCCAGTAGGTTCACTGGGCAGGGCTCACAGGTTCCAGAAAATATGTTCCACTCTGGACTCGTACTGGCAGCAACTTCTCCCTTTGCTTCTCACTGGGCTTCTTTTACATGCAGCAGGATTGCAATCACAATATGCCCTGCTATGTCCACGTGTGATTCCTATCAGCGTTTCCCTCACTCTCTTTCCCAGACTTCTGTAGGAAAGCATCATTCAGTGGGATTGACGCTTTGGATAGAAAAGCCATATTAAAGAATTTACTGCCCTTCCAAGTGGGAATGAAAATATAAAGAACAACAAATTTAGAGAAAATACATGAAAGGGGAAAAATACTGTGAAAAACATCCCAAGAACTGAGGGACATTAGATCCTAGACAGAAGATAAAAAGCAAAAGTCTTCACTGCCATTGAGTCCATACCAACCCATGGCGACCCTGCAGGCAGGGGAGAATTGCCTCTGAGGGTTTGTGAGACTGTAACTCATTCTAGGACGAGAAAGCCTCATCTTTCTCCAATGGAGTAACTGATGGTTTCAAACTGCTGACTTTGCCGTTAGCAGCCCAATGCCTAACCACTACACTACCAGGGCTCCACTAAACTATGCTTACAGAATTGCAATAGGAAAAGAAAATACATGGGCAAGGCATCGTTGAAGTTCCTCTAACTTCACAGGAGGAAGGCAAAGAATCAAAATGATCCTCATCGGCTGGCCAAGACCAATTTCTCTCAGGCTGAGGCCAGATGTGCTACCGATTCGAGACTCCGAGTGCTACGTGACAGCTTCGGGCTTCTCCGCTTGTCATGCTGCTGCTTATTGGCCCAGCTGCAATGACTTTCCTTTTCTTTAAAGTGATGGGCAGTCCATCCTGAGAGCCACGTTCTTTGATATTAATCAGCAAGTGCAGCAAGTCCCCTTCGTTTCCAGCAAACCCGTGCCCTCTGCACATCCCAAGCTGTTCCGGAAGCTCCCGCTAGCAGTACAGGAATTAGACAATTATGAAAGCATTGCATCAGCATTCTGACAGGAAAATTTATGCAAAAGAAGAAAACTCAACTCTAGGTAAACTATCATCCTGCATCAGAGAGGAATAAAGATAGTTTTAGACATACAAGGTGTAGAAAATACAGCTCACATGCAAGAAACTACTAAGAATGTGCTCCAGTTACAAAAACTATACACCAAGAAAGCGAAGCTAGCTTTACGTAGCAGATTACACCAAGAAGAGGGACTAAAGTCATTTTCAATTCACACGTTGTGAAAGATTCTCAGGAAATAGTTGTGAATTCCTGTAAACTCAAACCAAACCCACTACTGCAAAGTCAATTGTGACTCATAGCAACCCAATTGGGCAAAGCAGAATTGCTCCTTCTGGTTTCCAAAATGGTAAACCCTTACAGGAATATGCTTACAATCTCATCTTTCTCATTCAGAGCCGCTGGTGGGTTTGAACCACCTGAGATTATGAGCCCGATACATATCCCTTGCTAGACAGCAATAAATGCAGAATTGTGCAAGTACTTAGGCATCACAACTGATTGATATTTACCGAGGGTGGGAGGGAAGGGAAAAGGAAAACTCAGTATTTGGAAGGCATTGTCCTTTTGTTCTGTTAAGAGAGATGTAAAAATATAAGAACAGATGATGCTGATGGCTGAACATGATACACATTCGTGTCATTGAGCTGTACATGTGAAGATGGTTCAAATGGCAGATGCCGTGTTACATGTATATTTATATATTTGCCTCAATTAAAACCAAACAAATAAATATGTAAGCTGAAGTGTGTGTTCCTGTGTATAAGCAAATGGCACCTTTTAGTTTTCTGAAGGAATATGGCAGTGTTTGCAAGATGGGATTTTGACGCAGAATAGAAACAAGCGTTGGAAAGCAAGTTCTTTGGGCCTAACATCCAGGTGATCAAGAGAATGAACAGATCAAAAAATATCCTGGACTCACAGTGATTAATGAACAGGTGAGATGGAAAAGTGGTAAAAAAAACTCTATACCCTTTCCTTCTCTCACCGTGTTTCCTTGCCCTTCTGTGTGTATCTTTAAACGGCAGTTCCGACCTGGAACGTCCTTGTGTAGCATCCCAGGGGATTTATCACTTCCACACTACTAGTGTCAATAGCTGATTGCCAATGATGTTTTTCTCTGATTTCTTAGATGCGATACTCTTCTTTCTCTGAACACTTAAATATTAAACCTGCAATCTTGTTGCTCCATAATAAGCATCTCTCCTTTAAAATGCGGTCCTTTTACCATGCATATTCCCCCTCTATAGCTGTTGTTATTTTCTGGAAAATATACATGTGGTCATAGCAGTGGCTTTCTGTTCAAAATAACTTGAGATTAAAGTGAGCATTTAAATGTACATGAAAACTTGAAAATTAAACTAAAAAAATACCCTAGTACAGAATAGTTTTAATAGGAGTTCACTTTTATTTTGCCTTTTCATTTCTTATATATTTTAATGGATATACATTACTATTGTATTTTTTAATGTGGGGAAGGGAATTTTGTCATTGGCAAGGTATCTCATACCCAACCCAGAAGAGTAGCTATGGCTTCTTCAGTGGTTCTTGTTAAGTGGAGTAAGTTCGGGAGCACGGGAGCGGAGAGGATAAGGGAGGTGTTTTAGGAAGCAGTGACAGAGGTGAAAAAAAGAAGAAGATAAAAAGAAATATTTAGGGAAAGTTCAGGTTGAATTGGGGAATGATGGCCACTGGAGAGCCTGGTAGTTTGCTATTCAGCAAAGGAACCTCCTCTGGCAAATGTATCTTAATATGTCTCCATTGTCTTCTGAGATGACTTTTCTCATTTTCTGTGCGAGCTATTTTGAAAACTGGCAAATATATATTCTTGACTTTGTTTAAGCACCTGTTTATCACATGATCAGGATGACATCTGTGTTGTCTCCATGCCTCACTATCCAGGCCGCTTTATCCCCCACAGTCAATAATAAAGATCGACCAGAATAAATTGGAGAACTTAGCAAGGTGGTTGAATACAACATAAATAATCAAGGGTCAATATATTTTCATTTTACAAGGAGTAAATGCCATTTGTAAAGGTGAAAATTTCTATTAACCATAGTTACAAACAAAAACATAATTTAGAAAATCAACTTACCATAAAACCACAGTAGTTAACATGTAAAATCAAAATGTTAACAACTTCATTAAATATTTCATTTTATTTACTGTTTTAAGTAAAAGTTTAACAGATATTTTAAAATTATGTATTCATTTAAACGCCCAGTGGGGATTTGGGGGAAAGATTACATAAATTCAAATTTATTTTTTTAAAAAGAAAGAATATATAGCCTATATACACATGGATACACATACCTTTTTGACACATGAGATCCTATAATTTGATTTTTGGTGTGTGACTGATTTATTTGATCAAAAGCCATCTTTGTTAAGGCTGATCAATGATTACCAGGACATGTGGGAAGGAGGGAAGAGTTTCATTGCGTACAGGATTGAAATGTTGAAAGTGATTTTAAAAACTTTTGAAGACAGGTGCTAGTGATGCTTGCACAATGTGGAAAACACAATGCCATTGAACTGTACACATAAATAATACTGAGATGGCAAATGCATATATATATTTGCCACAATTTTTAAAAGAAGAGGTCAATTAAAAATGCTAAAAGGTTTTGGGGAAATAAGATATAAAACAAGTAAGTCTTTTAAAAGAGATCTAGGAACATATTATAAAACCAAAGTAATCAATTCAATCTGGTATGTTGTCAAAATGACATTTACCACAAACATATATTTATGTATGTATGTATATATATATTTATATACCCACACACAAGTATATAGGACATTATCTCTGAGTTCTGAGGCCTCATTTATACCATTTGTTAAGAACTATCTTCTCTTCTGCAAAGATAACCTCTCTTTATCTCTAAAACCATAGATCTATTTTTTTATTTATGGCTATGTCAGTCTAGATAGGCTAGAGAATAAATCTAGGGAGACTCGTGTGTATAAGAAAGAACTTTATATAAAGAATAATTGTACATTAAGAAAACATCCCAGTCAGTCCAGATCCAGTCCATAAATCCTATATCAACCCATATGTCTGACGCCAATCTATAGAGTCCTCTTCAGACTCATGAAACACATGCAATGACACTGAATGCAGGAAGACCACAGGCCAGTGGGTGGGAAGTCTTGTGGATACAGTGAGATGGTAAGCTTCTCAGCGCTGGCAGGTGTCTCCACATGGCTTTCCCAGCTCTGAGGCTCTGCCTTCCATCAGCAAGTCTCCATGTGGCTTGTCAATGAGAATGGTTCGCAGGGACTGAGCCTGCGTCCTGCCTCCAGCGAGCTATTTCTCTCTTTAGCGCTTCCAAATGATTACCAAGCTACAAACTGATTGACAAGTTAAACTCCACCCCTTCACTCTTAATCCTCATAAACTGGAATGGATTATATAACTATCATAATGGAACTATAGGTTTTCAGATGTCATTAATAATTTGGTAGAATTACTATTATTAATATTGCCATTACTTTATCTACCAAGCGAAAGGTTTCTGAGGGTGTATGGCATGGCATCATCACCATTTACTTATTTGAGTCACACTAAACCATATATTTTATTATTACAAAATGAAGAATGTGAGGCTTAGAGAAGCAAAGCAGTTACCAAACTCACAGCCAGGAGGCAGTAGACCCAGGACTCAAAGCCATTTTGTACTGATTACTCCATAACCTACTCTTTCCATACTAGGGTTAAATCAAATGAATTTATAAAGCATTTAATGCAGTGACTGCTTCAAATGAAGCGCTTAATAAAAAACAATAGTGACAAGAGTCATGCCAAAACGCATCCAGTCTTCACAATGAAACAGCCAGGTAAGTTTATTACCATCGTTTGTGCCTGTGAGAAGCTGACACTCAGGTACTTTACCAGCTGAGTTCACTTACATACCCTGTTTCCCCGAAAATAAGACAGTGTCTTATATTAATATTTGCTCCCAAAGATGCACTAGGTCTTATTTTGGGGGGATGTCTTACTTTTCCATGAAGATGAATATGGTACACATTTATTGTTGAATTTAAAAAAAGGAAATTTATTACCTGTATACGGTACGGTAGTAGTTGTCATCACAAACCAGCATAAGAAGACAAACTGTACTTCCACTCTGTGATTAGAAAAAAAAAAAAAGAAATCAAGAAGACTTGAACAATAATCACCACAATCATTCAATTTGAGCACGTATACAATAAATAAGGCGTTCTGATGGCACAGAGAGGTCTGTGTTTGACTGCTCACCGCAGTGTCAGCTACTGGAGCCTGAGAGATGCTCTGCAAGAGAACCATGAGGCTCTCTGTCTCTTGAAGACTGTAGCCTTGACAATCCACAGAAGTTCACTCAGTCCTAAAGGGTCGCTATGAGTAGTGATTGACTGACTGGTAGTGAGCATCGTGCCATAAATAGAGATTCGAATATTCTGAAACTCAAAATGGGTCTGATAGAGTTCAAACACCCTTATTAAAATGTTCAAGTTTTGTTATAAAATTGCACAACTTCACCTTAAAAGAAAAGTTAGATTTTTTCTTGTAAAGAAGCTTAGAGTCAACCTCAACTCTGAAATATTTAACATAACCTCCTGCAAACTTGGTGCTCAGAATTTAAGCTCTAATACAATGTCCTACTTGGGAAAAAAAAGAAGACAAACAGTGAGTCCTACAGTATCAAGAATTTCTTGTTACTGCCATTATTTCCATGTACAACAATCTATGGTACATTTACTCATTTAATCAATGACAGTCATGTCACCATCTTCTGGAACATCATCATATCAATCCAAACCCTTATTTTGGGAGAGGTCTTATTTTGGGGGCGATGCCTTATATTTCAGCGAGAGTCAAAACTACAAGTCGGTTTATTTTCAGGGGATGTCTTACTATTGGGGAAATAGGGTGTGTCAAAGAACCAGTAACATAAACCAATCTCTCCAAAGCCGTCTTTGCCTTAAATGCCAATCAGTTCTGGTTGCTTTAAAATTTCATTGCATTTTGCTTTCTGTGCTTTGCATATCTATGTGTGTGTGTGTGTGTGTGTGTGTGTGTATGTGTATGGAGGGGAGGGGTTGCCTAACGGTCTCCACAGGAATGTGAATCCATGAAGGATAAGGCATGGGCTTTATGCTACTATTTTATTCTATTTCCTTCCCCAGAGTTTAACACAGTGCTGGTACTCAAATATGTATTTCATTTTAATTTAATTGGATATAATAATTGTATCTCTAAACTGGTGAGACTTGTATCTGTAGAGGCGGCGTGAAGGCTATACATTTGGATAAAGATGACTTTGAACACAAATCTTGCCATCTCCATTTTTTTTTCTGGCCCCTGCTCACCCTCTGCTCCTCACCCCCACTACCGCCGCCAGTATCATCTCTTCCCTGCTGCCAAAATGCCCAGGGAGTGCAGGGGCAGATTTGAAAATGTTGTGAAATGCAGCCACGCAGTGTTTAACAAACAACATAACAAAGGCATCTGTCACAAAGTATCCCCTTCTGTTCCTGGGAGACTCCCGCCAGCGCAGTGGCGTGCTCACAGCCTTTTCCCTTCCTCTCAGCTCATTCCCTCTAATTACATGTGGCCTCCTCTCGCCATCACACAATGAAAGAGGCACTCATTTTGGCAGGAAAATAGAAAAGATTGGCTAGGGAAAAAATCCTGCGACAAGCAACATTTCCTTCTCAGACAGAGAATTCAGGCCAGGTCACCTATGTGAATTGATTTACAAGGATTGAAAGCCCACTTCACTCCTAAATAAGCCCTATGACTGCCAAAATACCACACATATCTCTATTTTCGCCTCCTTTTTATTAAAACCTGGAATCTTGGGCATCACACTCCCTGTCCTCATCAATCTGGCTCCTCTTCTTTCCATCCTCCCCTTCCTCTGCATGTTCTCCAAAACAGAACCTGGCTTCTGAGTTTCCCATGGCCAAACCTCTTTACAAACCCAATGCATGCTGCTTCGCCTCGTGGGGTACAAACTCAAGAATAATAAACACATCAATATTAAGTACAAAGTTGTATTTAGTATTTATTCGTGGCATGGAACCATGCCAAGTGATTTTATGTATTTGTCTTACGTACTGTTCACAATTATCTTCAGAAGAAGATGGCATTATTTCCCCCATTTCTTAGGTCAGGAATCTGGAGCTTGAAATAACTTTAAAAATAATAAAAGTAAATGAAAATAGCATTACAGAGCTGGACCATGGGTAGCTGAAGTGCAATTTGTAATCTTTGTTATGAATACACGAATGCAACCACGAGGCTCTCTTCCTAGTCCCGCTTGTGTGAATCTGTCTCCAGACCTGGTGAAAGCTCACGTTAGATGCCACTCTTCCTATAGAACCTGTTCAGGTCCCATGGAAGGAGTCATTTCTTTCCCCCTTATGCCCCAAGTCACTTTATTCTCCTCTCTCCCACTGGTACAGCTGAGCCCTCCCAGACAAAATACGTGCCCAGGGACGAAAGGATCCCTCGAGGCACTTTCTACTTTGCTTCAAGGGAGGGATATTTCAGTAGGAAGCTCATGATTTCTCTGTCCCCTGGAAGTGTAGAAATATGTTTCAATTAAGATTTGCATAGTCTTCAGTTAAGAGAAAGTCAAAGAAATCAACATTCAAAATCAAATGACCTTTTAACCAGTCTGGGCAAATAGTTTATGGATTTCTTCTTTTTTTTACCCCTTGAAGTATATAGTATTATTCTGTGCATTCTACTCACAATTATTTGCATTATGGCTTTGTTCTTCAAATAATGAAGGCTGAAAGAATTTGATTCTTCTTAGGCTATTTCCTTAGCATTCCCTTCTGTCAACGAACCCATTTATTCATTCATCAAATATTCACTGAGCATCTGTTATAAACTGCCCTAAGTATGGAGAATTAATCAGTAAATAACCCAGATCAGGACCCTTAGCAGCGATTTACTGTCTCATCATATCAGCAGCCATATTGGCAAGATAAAAATCCAACTGCTTATAGGACAAGGCCAAAGTCAAATAGCTACAGTCCTCATTTAGCTTATGCCTTTAAAACGAACAAGCAAACAAACGGAATGCTTTACAGAGATGGATGGATTGCATCTTTATTTGATAAATCCCATTATCATCTCCGTTTTAAAGATGTCTTCTGCTATGGTCCCAGTTTTACAGCAGAGTAAATGGAGGCTGGGAGAGATCATACCCAATGTCACAGAATTAGCCAATGGAAGAGCTTGAATTTCAACTTATATCTGCCTGAGCAGGATTTATGCTATTAACTACTACTTTACGAAAGACTTCCTAAAAGAATTGTTAGCCACTTTACCTGTGACAGAAAACCACTCACCCCAACCATGCCAACCTTCCATTTCAAGAACAGTCTCCACAGTCTAGCTTCCATTCCAATATCAAAGATGAAGTTATATATTAAATAAAGCAGAAATTCTTGACCTGGGGCCATTTTGCCCCTGAGGGAACATTTGGCAATTTCTGGAGACATTCTTTTGTTTCAGTGGCATGACTAGGTTGGGGATGTAACTGTCATTTTGAGAACAAGGATAATGCTAAACAGTATACACACATGGCAGCCCTTCACACCCCAGGACAGAAGTGATATGTCAAAAGTCCTGCTTGTGGAAACCCTGGGGTAGAGAAAAAGACTTTTGCTTAAAAAAAAAGACTTGCGTCATGATTGGACTCATGTGTAGGCATGGCATTTGCTGGAGTCCAAGGTGTTGATTCTGAGGTTGTTTTTAGATTTGTTCAATAAAAGCACCCAAACATCAATTATATGTGAAAAGTTGTAGGCATTCTTCATACAAACACATCCTACAAAGTTCTGTTCTGCTGTGAATTGTAGTACATAAGAGCTTGCATAGGCCTAGATTAAATTCTGGGCTGAACCTCATCGCAGCTATTAAAAAGAAAATCACAAACCAACTGCTATCAAATTAATCTCAACCTGGCATCATCAGCATAAAACTATTTCATGGGATTTTCATGACTATGGGTGTGTTGGGTGGTTTGATCTACCAACCATTTGGTTAGCAATTGAGCAATTAATGTGCATGCCCCATAAGGATGCCTGTCCTGGTTATTTAATCCTCCTTTAACCACCTACCTTCTCTAACTCTTACTGGATTCATGTGAAAATTGAAAAAATAAGATAATCTTTCCTAAGTTGGTAAGAGATTGAAATGAGAGAGTGGGTGTCGGTGCTTAGCATTATAAATTGGGTACTGAAGATGAACTGGTGCATTTGAACTTTGGTATCGGTGAAGAATACTGAAAGCACCATCGACTGCCAGAGGAATAAACACATCCTCTTGGAAGCAGGGTGACAATGTCTCTAAGAGGAGAAAGAGTAAGACCTCTTCTCTCATACTGTGTACATATTGGCAGCAGACCCCGGAGAAAGGCACCATGCCTAGGGAAGTAGAAGGTTAGAGAAAAAGAGGGACTCTTTAGAAGATGAATTGACACCCTGGCTGCAACAATGGACTCAAACCTAGCGACAATTGTGAAAATGTGCATGGCCAAGGCACCTTCTGCCATACATAGAGCAGAACTCTTTCAATGGCACCGAAAAATGTCAACAACTTGCTTAATGCTCACCAAATGTAGCTGTCATCATTGTCGTCAGAGATAAAGACAAAGGTGAGTGCTCACGTTAGGGCTTAACTCGTCTCTGTGGGACTCCACCGCATATGTTTCCCATGGCTTTGTGTGCATCTTCCGTGGCATATTTAAATGTTCCTCTGTGCTTGTATTTCCCTCCTTCTAGAGCCCTCCTGTCTGCCACAAACCTGAGGGGATAGAATGAGCCTGCTGTTTTGGCTACACACTTCAGCAATTCGCATTTGGCCACACATCCCCATGTTCGGTGCGCACTGGACTCAGTCTTACCTTTTATTTGTAAACGTGGCCTCATTTGGTTGCTGAGTGAATCGGAGCAAGCAGATGGCACACTAGCTCCAGGCTTCACCAGGAGATGTGGTATGGAATGAGAGTCCTGCTGCCTGAGATATGCACCTGTTACCTGGTGCTTAGAACAAGCTCCCCAATCCAGTATGCATAGTACACCCGCCCCTCCATTTCTCCTGCTATGTTGATTCCATTTCTGTGTCTGGGATTCGGCCTCAGTCACCCCGCCTGATACTCTAGTTCTGAATCCATCTGAATTTCTGCTCTCTACCTTAAGCCATTCTGCTGATAGTCCTGAAACTCTGAAAAGCCTGGGAGGGGATTAGATTCTGTGTCTAAAAATGTTATAACACCTTCCTGTAGATTAATGGATCTCTCTTAATAATAGGCTTTGCTCCCTGTCTCTCTCTCAGCATCAGTTATGCTGCCTCCTAACTGAATTATTTTTATTATATTTATGTACTTAACAAGCATTAACTCTTTAGTTATACATCGATGCCATCTGAGAAAACAAAAGAAACCCATCCTGAGAGGGGCAAAACTGGGATCCTGATGAAACAGGACCCACCGCTCAGCTCCACGCTTATCCCCACAAAGCTCGGGGCTGCCCTTTGACATTGCATAATGCTCCATTCCAGTCTCGTCGGCAACTGCTTCAGCCACCCAGTCAATGCCCGGCCTTTGTTCAACGTGGTCCTTTTGGATGTTTATTTTCTGCCAGTCCATTATGCAATCGTTTATGTATCCCCTACCCTAAATCTCATTGTCCATCAGCCAGACTCTGAACTTAGACATACTGTCTGACGATTCGGTACACACACACTCCGTCTTGCTCCACTAACGGAACCTTCGCTATGATCTCCCGTCCATCCGTCCACAGTTACACGCTGCCCTTTTGTATCTGTGGTGGTTCCTAACACCTAGGACCTAAAGCTGAAGCATTTTAAATTCAGCATCACCAACACCACAAGCATTGTTACTGTCATCATCTGGCTTTCTATTCACCTGAATACTAAGACCCCACCTACAGAATTCGAACGACTAAAGGTGTGAGTCATGAAGATATGCAAAGATAAATAAGAGCAACAGAAAAGAAGTTCGTGTTTGTGACAAATGTTTAAAGTGATCATAATATTGCAATGTTTAGAGGGGGTAATCAGGAGAGGATATGAGAGAAAATGGGCGGAGGTTATCTAAGGGCCCCCAGGTGGGAAACATGACATGTTGTAGTGCTTGTTAGTGGTTCTTAAGCTGTGCCCATTGTTGCAGCCATGGCGTCGATCCATCTCATTGACGACCTTCCTCTTTTTCATCGCCCCTCCACGTTACCAAGCATGATGTCCTTCTCCAGGGACCGGTCGCTGCTGAAACAACATGCCCAACGCATGTCAGATGACGTCTTGCTCGCCTTCCTGCTAAGAAGTAATCTGGCCACACCTCTTCCAAAACAGCCCCCTTTGTCTTTTTTAGCAATCCATGAGACTTTCGATAATCTCCAGCACAGTTCAAATGCATGACTTCTTCTGTAGGTCTTCTTTGTTCAGTGTCCAACTTTCACATGCATCTGAGGCAAAAAGAACACGTCTTGCTTGGATCAATAACAAGTGCTCACGAAAGCAGTAGCTAAGAAATCAAAAGGGGAGCTGCATTAGGTAAATCTGCTGCACACGACCTCTTTAGAGTCTTGAAAAGCAAGGATATTACAGGTATTTTGAGGACTAAGGTGTGCCTGACCCAAGCCATGACATTTTCAATTGCCTCGCATGCATATGAAAGTCATATAATTTACATAAAAAGATATAAAGATTGCATAGCAAGAGCCACACATGGTATGAATAAATATTAGTAGAGGTGAGCAAATTCCTGATGTGTTAGTTATTAATGAGGGACAAGTTT
Source organism: Tenrec ecaudatus (assembly GCF_050624435.1). Lineage (NCBI taxonomy): Eukaryota > Metazoa > Chordata > Mammalia > Afrosoricida > Tenrecidae > Tenrec > Tenrec ecaudatus. The sequence goes on along the minus strand of NC_134539.1, from coordinate 55,532,999 downwards.
TTCGATAGCCAGATTTCTATGTTCCAAGAAAAATTTGGAAGGTCATTTGAAGGGTAGGATCTGAGCCTTTGGTGAGGAGACATCGTTCTGGTCCTGAGCAGACATATTCCCGTAAGAAGTAGCATGGGCATCTGCTCTGCATTGAATTGTGTTCCCTTCAAAGAATGTTGGAACACCCACTCTTGTATCAGTGAATCTGCTATAATTGGACATACTTTTTTTTCATGTTATGCTAAGGTGCCTAATCAAAATCTAACTTACTGCCATCAAGTCAGTTTGACTCAATGTGACCCTATAGGGCAGAGTGGAACTGCCACTGTGGGTTTCTGAGACACAAACGGGGAAAGAAACCATATGAAGAGGATTCATCTACAAGTGTAGGAATACCCCAAAGACCCAGACCCTTAGCATTTAAGAGTCAAGCAATGACCTTCCCCTACAGGGGACAGAGCATAAGCTTGCTGAGTCTGAATGTAGAATGTCTATTAAGTGCTGAAGAGTTGCTTGTGACTCAGAGCAATCCTGAGTACAAGAGAACAGAACACTTAGATCCTGCACCATTTTTCAAATTCTTGCTACTTTTTAATCCACTGTAGCAGCTGGTGTCAATTCATCCTTTTAGGAATTTTCCAAACTTTATTGACCCAATACTTCCCCAAGCATGATGTGCTTTACCAGAGACTGGTTCCTTCTGATAACACATCAAAAGTATGTGATATGAAATCACTCCATCTTCACTTCCAAGGAGAATTCCACCTGTACTTTGAGACAGATCTGCTTGTTCTGCTGGAAGTTTATGTTATATTTAATATTCTTAGCCAATGCCATAACTAAAGGCACAAGTTATCTTTGTATTTCCTTATCCATTATGTAGTTTTCACATATATAAGATTATTGAAAATACTGCACCTTGGTTCAGGAGCATCTTAGTCTCCGAAGTGATACCTTTGCTTTTTAACACCTTGGAGAGGTTTATGTTTTGGTTTTGAGCCTTTTTTTCTATAAATTAATTTCTTTCATCATTTCCATTCATTCTAGTTTGTGTACTGCGTTTTGAAAAGCCAAATGTCAACTAGACTGATTCTTTTTGGTACAGGGAGTCTGTATTCCTCTCATCTATATTTTCATGCGTCCTGAATCATTCAATATTTTGCATAGAACTATTCAATATCACAACTTAAACCTTAAAGCTTTCTTCAACTATTTCAGCTTGAGAAATGCCGAATATTCTTCCCTTTTGATTTTCTAGATGATAGTGTGTTTGTTCTTTTTTCACATTTCTTCATAATACTATATTTGCCTTCTTGAACCACCCTTTAAAAATGTTCTGTTCAGCTACTGTGATAGGTAGGTTAACTGTGTTAACCTGGCCAATAAGAACATGTGGGATTAGTGAGGTTGCAGTTTGATTGGAGGGCAAAGAGATAAATGGCTCGGCCAGCTCCACCTCTCTCCACCGCTCTCTCTGTCTCGTGATGAGACCAGTGTGCAGCCGCCTTAGCTAGTTCTCTTCCTCAACTCTTGTGCTACACTACCTGAGGGACCCCAATCCATGGATTGTGTCACTAGAGTTGGAGGTTCCTTCGAGATCTGCTTCCCCATGCTGCTGGTGTATACATCTCTCGAGCTTGGGACTGTTGCATCCTGTCATCTGGGTGACTGTTGGTGACCCACCCTGCTGTTTGCTGCCTCTGGCCAGACTACCTGTGTTGCCCTCCAGCAGACTCAGCTGTCTGCTTCCTTGACCTTTGACCAAACAGCACTCTTGAGTTGAAGGACTTCCAGTGTATTAACTGTTTCATGGAAGTGAGTTGAACTGAGCCCTCTGTACCACTGTGTGGACTAATTAACTGTTATATTCCTTCATGCTGTGTGTGTTTGTGTGTGTCCTGCTTTTGTTTCTCTAGAGAACCCTGTCTAAGACAATTGTACCAGGAGTAGTTCTAGAGGGAAAAGATCATAAATAATGGCTCTTAAAATTGGCTCTTCAGCCCTGATAATGCTATTTCTACCCCTAAAGGCATGGATACATCTGCCACTCTTGCTAGAGTGGGTGGTGTCAATCCATGGTGTGAAGTGGGAAAGCTAATATTCACAGTCCACCACCAATAGATTACGTGCTGGTGAAAGGAAAGGCTCTGGGTGATTGTGTGTTTGATATTTTCCAGCAGTTTTGTCAGGATGAGACGTATAGGGAAGCTGGTTGGCTTGTCCTCTTTATAATCAAGGAAAGGGATAATCTCAGAACCTCAGAAGCACGTCTCGAATGTTGAATAACACACCTAAAAGCTTCTACATGTGCTACAAAGAGAGTCTTCTCTCCTCTAGTAACACAACTGACATTGCAGAGAAACAAATCCAGAGTCTCGTCATAGGAGTAGCTGAATTACAGCGTCAGCTGAATTGCAGGTCTGGAACAGTGTGTGATACTAAAATCAGGGCATTAGTCAGAAAGGACTGGGACCCTGAAACATGGGATGGGAACATACGGGCTGATAATTTAGAAGAGGAGAATATTGAGCCCCTTGAGACAATTGAGCCACCCTAGCCAATAGATCCACCGCTGCCACCTGAGGTGATTAATTCGCTATCAATAAAACAATCCACACCTGAGCAGATTAACCAAACTGTTTAAGCTGAAATGGCAGGTGGGGCTGCATCCATAGCATTTCCTGGGGGAGATACCTTATAAGTTATTGCTGAGAGCACCCAGAAAACACCCCCACTGCTCATTAAGTCCTATAGACATGTAACTAAAATTAAATCTCAGAAAGTTCCTAAAGGTGAGGTTCAGATGACTCAGGAAGAAGTGTGCTATACTCATAAAGATCTACTTGAGTTTTCTAAAATGTACAAACATAAACCTGAGGAATACCCCCCAGGAATGATCACTAAAGGTGTGGGATACTGGTGCAAGGGATGTAACATTAGACCAGTCTGAGTTTCTTGATATGGGGCCCCTAAGCACATATTCTTCCTTCAGCATCTCAGCAAAAGAGGTTAGGAGAGGATTTAATTGCTTATTTGGTTGGTTCACTGAAGCATGGGCTGCCAGATGGCCTAGATTAGACCAACTTGAGGCGCCTGACCTACCTTGGTACACTGTAGAGCTAGGAAAATAGTAAACCAAAAGCAATACCGCATTCCTGGAGGTATTGCAAGGATCAGTGCCACCATCAAAGACCTGAAGGATGCAGGAGAGATGATTCCTACCACATCCCCATTTAACTCACCTATTTGGCCAATAAAGAAAACAGATGGATCCTGGAGAATGACAGTGCATTATCATAAACAACCAGGTGGTATTCCAACTGTAGCTGCCATTACAGATGTGATTTTATTGCTTGAACAAATTAATACTTCTCCTGGTACTTGGTATGCAGCTATTGATCTGGCCAATGCCTTCTTCTTAATACCAGTCTTGAAGATCCAACAGAAGCCGTTTGCCTTCAGCTGGCAGGGTAGACTAGAGAAATAAATTCATGGACACTTTCATATGTATAGGAAATAACCTTATATACAAGAGTAGCTGAATATTGGGAAATCATCCCAGGCCAGTTCAGATCAAGACCATAAGCTGGATGTTTGCCCATGTGTCCCATACCAATCTATAAAGTCCTTTTCAGATTCACAACACACATGAGATGATGTTGAATGCAGGAAGATCACAGGCCAGTAGGTGAAAAGTCGTGTGGATCCAGTGGCATTGTAAGCATCTCAGCGGTGGCAGGAGTCTCCGCATGGCTTCTCCAACTCAGGGCACTAGTGTAGTTCCACATGTCTTGTCAGTAGAGCATCTCTCAGTGAGTCAGCTGGGAGAGAGTCTGTCTCCCAACTCCAAGGAAGTAATCCAGGAATTCCCAGAATTCTCAGAAGGTCATGCCCACAAAGAGGCCTCACTGGCTATGATATAATTGATAGACTAGACTCTACCCCTTTATTCTTAATCCTCTCAAATTGACACCAGATTATTTAACTATCACAGCTCCTTTGCTTCAGCATTTCATCACTTAAGTTATGTACAGAAGGCTAGCTGAGTATAATGAAGTGTACATGCAAGACCAAGCTTCAGATTCTCTCCTGCTATTCATGTTACTCTTTCTTCCTTGTCTTTTTAATGACCCTTTGCTTTCTTTATTCATGACACCCTTCATATCATCCCACAACTTCTCTCATCTTCCAAATTCATGTTCAATGCTTCAAACCTGTTCTTGAGATGGTCTCTGATTTCTGTTAAGATACATTCAAGATAACATTTTAATTCTTGTGAACTTGTTCTACGTTTCAACCTGAACTTTTGATTATCAATTGATGGCCCATTCCATAGTCAGGCTGGCCTTGTGTTGACTGATTCTATTGAACCTCCTCATTGTTTCTTCCACAGATGCAGTAAATTTGATTCCTGCATATTCCATACAGTAAGGTCTACATCTATAATTGCTAATTATGTTTTTAAAAAAAGCTTTGCACTAAATACATTGTTGGTCTTTAAACTAAAGTCTATCATGTGTCATCAGTTTCTTTGCTATCAGTAAACTTATATTTTCCACCTACCAATATTTCTTCATTTTTTCCAACTTTCTCATTCCAATCACTAGTTATTGCATATTTGATCAATTTCAGTCTGCAGAAGGTAATAGGACTCATAACTATATTCATCTGTGACTTCGGTAGTTGGTATATAGACTTGAGTAATGGTCATATTAAGAGGCCTTCATTGTAAGCCAGCGGACATTATCTTTAACACCGGCAGCATTCTAATTCAGGATCGATTTTGAAATGTTCCTTTAGATGAGGAATGCTCCTCTTCAATTTCTCATTCCCGCCAGAGTTGATAATATCATAGTCCAATCCAAAAGGTCAACCTGAATCCTTATCTGTACACTAATGCCAATTAATTTTATGTGTTACATTTCAAATTTGATGAACTCCAATTTTCCTAGATTCATACTTTATACATTCCATATACTACATTTTTATGAATATTTACAGCCATTTCTGAGGAATTTGAGTCATGCTACCTCAATGAATGAGTAAAAGTCCCTACCACTTACTCCATCCAGTCAATTAAGGTCAACTGTATGTTAAGGATTTGTTTTCTCTCCAGGACTGTCCCTTTGTCACTGCTTTGCTCTGACTACATTTTAGTCCATTGGTTGCTTCCAAACTGAGAGACTCATCCTCCAGCACTATAAGGGTGTTTCCAAAAGCTCATGGGAATGTGGTATTGAAAAAAAATGAATATTTTCATGAATTTTGATGCCTCCTCATTTATCAGTGTTCTGCTGTTACTAGAATAACAACACACAGTATGACCACCTGACAGACTCCTGTCCTGCAACCGTTTCCTGTGGCAATAAATAATACAGTAAACCTCTATTCTCTAAAGATAGCAGGTTGTGGTATTTTTGTTATGGCAACCAGAAGAAACTAAGACAAAAACCACGTGAAAGGGTTATTATCAAAAACAAATACACCTCAAATTTCATTTTTAATATTAAGCTTACAATACATTTAATATTCATTATTTATTTTCATAGCTTGAGCAGCCATCTGAGTACACAATGTTGTGTCTCTGTTAGCTAGGTACCATTTTAGAAATAAAGGGGCTCAGAGAGGATAAAGGACTTAATGAGGGTCAGCAACTAGAAAATACATAATAGAGCAGGTCGCCAATCTATGTCAGCTGACTTTGATTAGGAGCCACCACTGGACCTATAGTGATTCAGAGCAAGCAGTGAGAAAGGGAAAGTCAAAGTTGTTTCCAAGCAAAGGTGACAGTTGTCTTAAGCTGATAGAAAAGTATGTGGGCAGATTTATGGCTTTGAAGTACTAAATCCACAAAGCTCTTGGTTTCCTGTTGGCTTGATTACCCTAGCCTCACTCTCCTATATCAGTCAGGTGGTTATAATAACCTCTATCACCAGGGTTATAAACAAAGGAAATAAAAAAATCTATATTGCAAGTTGTTATTAGAAATAAAATACCTGAGGCTCTGTGCTTAAAAACAAATTACTGCTATCTTGGGAACATTTTGATTGGATCAAATCTTTGGTTTCTACTCCATGATCATTTTTTTCTCCACACAAGAAAGAGAAGGCAACATGAAAGCATAGGCAATGTATTTCAATAACAAAGTGGCCTCACTGATTCCCCATGGTGCTGGTATGCAGCAAAGAGCTATCAGAGGGAAGGGGAAAAGTTCAGCAGGAACTAGCCAAAAAAAAAAAAATAGCAAGATGCAATTTAACAAACACCAGTCTGCTCCAGTTGCTTCCTTGAGTGACCATTTCCCCTCCAAGTGACTTTTCAGTTATGGGATGGTAGCTGAGAGCATTCTGGGCAGATTTGCAGCCGACTCCGATTTTCATGCCTAATATTTCACACAAGCCAGGAAAATTCACCCTTGTTTCTATAGTCTTTCTTTCTCAAATAATAATAAAAAGGGTGCAGTAATATTCATAAAATTTTATATATGTATATGTACTTATATATGTATTTTATATATGTATATATTTTATATGTGTGTATATATACACACATATATACATATATATACATGAATATTATGTATATATTATATATATATACAGAGAGATAAAGAGACCCTACCAACTATGTGCAATGTATGATCAAAGTGGTTTCATAAAGGAAAAATACCTGATCTGAGTTTGGAATTTACTAAGAGCTATTAAGGTTAAGGTTAGGCTAGAAATGGTACAACCAAATAATTTCAGAAGAAATAACACGTCTAATGTTTGACTGACTTCAAAAGCACTGCATATTCATCGACTAATAAGCAGTTGTGTGACCAGATCCAGATAAAGGAGTCATGGTGGCACAGTGAAATAAGAGATGAACTGCTAACCTCACAGTCAGAACTGTTCAAAACTATTAGCTGCTTCATAAGAAGCAGCTGAGGCTGTCTCCGGTAAAGACTGGCAGTGCGAGAACCCCCTGAGACGGTCTTCTCTGTCCTATAGGCTGCTGTCACTCCCAATACAGCAGATGGCAATGTTTTCTCTTTTCTTTTACCTTCCGCTTAGGCCGATTGAGAAATCAGGACAAAATGACAGGGGGTGATAGAGATATAAGTTGGTTGCAAATATCTGCTAACTATTCTACAGGCTGTTGATATAAAACCCACCGCTATCAACGGACTCCTCAACCCTCTAAAACAGAATTTTCTGTGGCTACAAATCTTTATGGGGGCAAAAAGCCTCACCTTTCTCCCGCAGATAGTTTTGAACCACTGACTTGAATATTTGTTAACTTTACAATATTTATAATCTGTCTCATATTAAATACTGTTATGGATAGGGACATTTTAGATAAGTTCTCTGATTTCAAAAGCTTATATTCTGCTTAAACCAAACTCACTGCCATTAAGTCAACACTGACTCACTGTGACTCTGCTGTGAGTTGCTGAGAGTGTGATGTTCGCTGGAGCAGTCTGTCTCCTGAGGAGCTGCTACTGGTTTTCAGACTGCTCACAGTGCAGATCGCGACCCAACACCTAACAAGTACATCTCCAGGGCTCTTACGCTCTGCTTAGAGAAAGGAAAAAAGAATAAACACTAGGAGATCCAAATAATTGTCAAACATAAGAAACACAAAATGGCAGGGGGGAAATATACTTGTTGTAGAATGATGGAGGAGAGATAAATCACTGATGTTTGTGCACATGCATTAAAACATCTTGAAAAATGTTATTAAATATGTGAAACCCAAAGGAGAGCTAGTAGCTGGAGAAGAGTTTACACATAATAAGAGACCAGAAAGACTGATGGTGTGGAGGTAGGCATCTAAAGCTACCCTGCAAATGACAAGTTGGAGAGATTGACCTGAAAGAGTGTAGAAGACTTGTTGAGTGAGAAAAGGCATAAAGTTAAAAAGAGTACATTCACTTGGGGGTGAATGGGAAGCCTTAGATTTGAGCTACTTATTGACCAGTTACTAAGTTACTTCAGAACAAATCCATTATGATACCCCTTCTTGCAATAAACCTACTTTTTTGTCCTGCACCCCCCCCCTTCTTATAGTCACTATTGGCACAGGTTTTGCAGTATTTTTAACCATATTCCCCAATTATTAGCCACGTTGATTGGTATAGGGATTTTACATTTCCAAGGTAAGCTATAAAAGAGTCCTTTGTAGGCAATTAATATTCAAACTGCATGTACTTGCCATTCTTTTTTATAAGATCTACAAAATATGAAGCTATTAAAAGCAATTTTTAAAATGCAATCAAGATAGCTCTTGGACAATGACAATGAATAAAGGTACCACACAGAAAGAAGCAAAGGCAAGAAGTATTCAGAAGTCCTGGTAGAAGTGACGTTCTTGAGTTTCACTGATTCTGAGATTTTCGTTTATCAATACCTTCCCTCAGGTTTGTGTATCTAAACTTTGCCTTGATCTTTTGAGATTTTTCCAATGAATCTTGAGTTTTGCCAAAGTTCACACAAGTTTGGCTACTCTCACAACCAAAAGAATCACAAAAAAGCTTGATCTAAATGATCTTCCTGTTTCCTAAAACATGGGTGTTAATCTTTTATCTACCTATTAATGTGAAAAACAAACAAAATAGCATACATGAGAGAAATACACTTAGCTTAAATAAGTTATCATTATTAATGGAAGGAAAAAACTGAGTAATAAGAGCTTGGTATTTCTGGCTGGAGGCTTTGAGAAGATTATCTACATTAGAATGTAAGGCAGGGGTCCTCAAACTATAGCCTGCGGGCCACATATGGCCCACCAAGGACATTTATCTGGCCAACGGGTGTTTTTGCCGCTGCCTGTCCTGCTTAGCAGCCAACTCATCCAGGCCAGTGGTGTGTATGTGTGGAATGTGCGCCGCGCTCTCCGACTCCCCTCCTCCTCCCAGTCTCAGGTGTGATCTCAGGAGTCATGAGCTAGCTTTGTACAGACCCTGCTGCTGCCTGAGGACCAAGGTAAGAACAAGGTACGATTCTTTTTTTTTAAGTTAGGAGGTCTATTTTTTTTTTTTTTTGCAGTTAGTAGGACCCTTTTGTTGCAGTTAAGGGGGGCTTTTTTCCCCCTGAAGTTAGGAGGTCTTTTTTTTTAAGTTGGTTAGTTGGTTGGGGGTGGTTTCTAGGGGGCTTACATCACAGTGATAATGCAAATAGTCAGAGCATAATGCTAATGTGAATAGTCAGCTTTCAGAGGTAATGATAATAGTAAGTACTCAGTGTAAATGCAAATGGTCAGTGCTCACTGTTATCACATGGGGCCCCAAACTGCTAATCTGCCTAGGGCCCCATGGGAACCTAATCCAACTCTGCAGAGAGCCAAGGAGTAGGAAACCCAAGTTAATTGACAGTAAGTGCATTTCTATTCTGATTGCTATTCAGTTGTGTGTGATGTTGTATGTTGTGTGCTGTGTGAGCCCTGGTTCACACTGTTGCGATCTCTGAGCAGTGCGAGCTCAGCCACATGGCTGCACTCGCATTAAATTCAGAAGAAAAAAGCAGACGTGCCTTCTTTGCTCCTGCAGTGGAATCTGATCGCGTGGGTCTTCTCACCCATGTGATCAGATTCCTGTGCGAGTTCAGAGATCACAGTGCGGTTCGCACAGGGTAGAGTGAACTGGAAAGGTGGTGGAGGAACTGGCTCTGTAATCGTGCAGGTTCCTGCACTGCACCAATGTGAGCCTGAGGTAAAAGCAGAGTTCCACCAATATGGGCACTATTGAGGCTGAAATGATGTGGACTGGCCAGTCTGCATTGATGGACATGGATCAGACTGCATTGGTGGGCAGTGCAGTCTCTTTGTCTCTGTACGGGCAAAGTTATTGCTGGTATATTGTTTTTGTATTGCTGTATTTATATATTGGTATTTTACTAATAGAAATTTGGAATCCCTAGGAAACAGTGATATCAAGAAAGAGAAAAATTGATTCTGACTATAGGATATTCAAAGAACAGTGGACTTATGATTACTTTTTCATGCAGTACAAGGAAAGAGTTGTGTTTGATATGCCGGAATATAGTGTCTGTGTTCAAAGAATCCAATTTGCATCGATACTATCAAACTCAACATAAAGATAAATATGATTGTTTGGTCAGAGAAGTGATAGAAGATAAAATATTAAAACTGAAAAATACATTGACAACTCAGCAAAATACTTTGGTGAAGCAGGAGCAGCTAAATATTTCACCACTGTGAGCAAGTTTTCAAGTTGCCAAGTTAATAGCGTGCACTGGCAGACCATTCTGGATGGAGAATTTGTTAAAGAATGCCTTCTGTCTGATGTCAAAGAGATGTGTCCACAGAAGGCTGCTTTATTTAGTACAGTGAGTCTTGCAGGACCTACAATTACACGAAGGATTGAAGAAACAAACGGGAGACAACTTGCATCAGCATTTGCAAAACTCCACAAAAGAACTTTCCATTTTTCTTGACGAAAGTAATGATGTTTGTAATCTGCACAACTTCTAATTTTTATTCATGGGATGAATGACTATTTCAAAGTTACAGAAGAGCTTGTACTGCACAGCATCAAAGGAACAACTACAGGCGAGGATATCAATGAAAAGATTTGCCAAACTGTGAATGGGTTGGAGCTGGACTGGGCTAAACGAGCCAGTGTGACAACTCATGGTGCGCCTAGTATTGTGGGGTCTAAGAATGGAGTAATTGCTCGCATTAACCAAGAGATGGACAAACATAACCATTCTCATCCAATAGCCAGACACTGCCTCCTCCACCAACCAGTGCTGTGTAGTAAATCACTGAGGTGGGACTCTGTTATGAAAATTGTGGTATCTTTTGTTAACTTCATTAAAGCTAATGCACTAAACCACAGACAATTTCAGAAATTGCTGTCTGAGCAAATGTTGCCTATGAAGATGTTCTGTACCACACAGAAGTCCATTGGCTGAGTTGTGGGAGAGTTTTGAAACATTTCTATGACTTACTTCCACAGATTACAGCTTTTCTGCTTTCAAAAAAACAAAGAAGTACCAGAGCTCAGTGATGCAGAATGGAAATGGCACCTTGCCTTGCTGACAGATGTAACAGAGCTTCTCAACAGTTTCAGTGTGCAACGTCAAGGAGAGGGGAAGCTCCTCTGTGATATGCAATCACACATGAAAGCATTTGAAGTAAAATTATCCTCCTCATCAAACAAGTGAAGGAGGAAGATTTCTGCCATCTCCCCACAGCTCAAAATCTGTTAGCGGAAAAACCATTGGTTGCATTCCCAAACAAAACGTGTGTGGATTCACTGGAAAAGTTGCAAAAGGAGTTCCAATTTAGATTTAAAGAGCTCCATCTCCATGAACAGGATTTAGAGATTTTCCATACCGAATTTCTATTGACATTAAAAATGTGGATACAATTTACCAAATAGAACTGGATAAACTGCACAATTGTGACTCTCTGAAAGATGCATTCAAGTCAAGCAGCCTTCCTAATTTCTGTTCATCTCTCCCCTGTTAGACAGATCCTACTCTCAGGAACCATGCTCTCAAAATAGCAACCATCTTTGGCAGCACTGATGTCTGTGAACAGACTTTTTCCAGAATGAAACATCTGAAATCTCCAACCAGATCTAGACTAACTGATGCACACTTGCATCACTTATTAGGACTAGCAGTGACAAACATGGAACCGGACATTGACCACCTCATTAACAAAAAGCATGCCCATAGTTCCCATTGAAATATTGGTAAGTTTGTTGATTTACCTTTACTTGTTCTTCATTTTAAATATTGTATTTGTTCCCATTTTGTTTTTGTTTTTTTTTTACTTCAAAATAAGATATGTGCAGTGTGCATAGGAATTTGTTCATAGTTTTTTTTAAAAACTATAGTCTGGCCATCCAACAGTCTGAGGGATAGTGAACTGACTCCCTGTTTAAAAAGTTAGCTGTGAGATGATATTTTGCTAGAAAAATCAGGTGGGATTATCTTGTAACAAATCTCTTGTGAAACAGTAACCTCTCTCCCAGATGACATAACTACCTACTTTGTAATTTTTATTTCCTTAATTTGCACATTGCAGACAATAGTTACTAGCTCTCCTTATTTATTTGAGTATTAAATTAATAAGCCATCAGGCACCTAGTAGGTGTTCAGTAAAAATAAATGTAACTTCCTCTAAATAGCATGATTCTGAGAACTCAACAATGACCAAGTTCTGTCTTCCTTCTTAATTTTACTTTGTATGAAGTCACCAAAAATTATTAAAATTTGATATAATTGATTTTCACTCAAGTATTTAACTCACCTAAAATATCTGTTACTACAGGCACCATTTAATAGCATACCTTTCTGAGATTTAGGGTTGTGAACTGAGTCAGGGAATGTTATGTAACTAGAAAGAGTTCATTCAGACTTTAATTATGATGATTATTAGCCATAATAATAGAACAAACTAGCATCTGCTAGCAGCAGCACCCAAACTCTGCCTCATTAATCTGGACTTTATTAATTTGCCATATATATGTATATAAGTATCTGAATACTAGATGAACTAGACCAACATCCTCCACTAAGTCATCTCTAAATGTAATTTCTATGGCAATTGAAAACAAAAACCCTCAAAAAACAGTGAAAACATGAATTCAGGTGCAGAGATGGACTCTGTTGGAATAATTAAATCATAGAATTTCCAAGTTTCTATTTATAAAATTATTTGACTATATGATATTAGCTTTGTAATTTGTAAAATGTATTTAATATTAGCTGGGTATTTATAATAAGGTAATTCTTTTAAATTCTGGAATACACATCTTTGAATTTAATAAGTACGTAATATAATTTAGCTCTCATTTTTTATTGTTCTTGTTAAAACGATGACGATGGCTGTCAGTTTTATGTATATAAGCAAATAACAGTGATATCATAGGGTAGAAAGTTATAGAATATTTGCACGTGCTGTGGGATCATAAATAGTTTGTCAATTAGTCCTGTCTGGGGAAATCAGAAAGGAAGTTCTGATCTGAATAAGGTCCTGAAGGTCCTGAACATAAAGGAAATATAAGGATATTCTGTCCCTTCATCAAACAAAGTACATGAATTAGTCTGAAAAATAGCCTGATTGATCAGAGAGAGAGATCATAAAAGTAAATTTTAAAGGTAAGTAGAAGAAAGGATGTATTAAGCACACTCACAATATAAACTCCTATTCCAGGGTCAACACATTTTAGATATTTTAAGAACTCTAATAGAATAATTTTTCTAAACTTATGAACTGTGATAATCATAAGTCTTGTCTATTTATCAAGGCTTGGTGACCACTGCTAGTATCGCATTGGTGCTATTATCTCCCCATGAAATAAGGTAAATACATTTATTTTAAAAGATTTATCAGCTTAGCTGCTTTATTTCTTTGGAGAAATTTTGTTCTATTACACTTGGTGCTGGGGTTTAATTATTGAGATTATTGTAGAGAACAGATGAATTATAGGTCACATTATTTATCCGCTTCATATGCTCTGTGTTTAATGGAAACCAGGGCATGCATCTGAGCTGCTTGAGTGATGAACAGGAGCTATTACTGACCTAGTCTTATGCAACTCCACTTTTATAGGCATGAGTTCTTTGAGGTTAGATTCTTAACTCGCTCTTACATTTCTAAGGTCTAACATATAATTAATTAATGGTCTGTAAGTATTAGTTAGAATGTTAGACAGGCATTGGATTAAATTTTTTTAAAACCATCTTAAAACATACCCTGTTTCATTGACTAGGTCAAGATGTTTGAGTGTGCAGACCATGATAAACTGTGACTATCCTTGAGAAGAATGGGAATTCCAGAATGTCTCATTGTGCCCATGTGGAACTTGTACATGGATCAAAAAGAAGTTGTGTGAACAGAACCAGGGAATATTGCCTAGTTTAAAATAAGGAAAGGTATGTGTCAGGGTTGTATCCTCTCACCATACTTGTTCAATCGCTATGATGAGCAAATCATCAGAGAAGTTGGATTCTATGAATAAGAATATGGGATTGGGGGAAAGCTTAAAGACAATCTGCGGCATGCAGATGACACACCTTTCTTGTTGAAAATGAAGAGGACTTCAAGCACTTGCAGAGGAAGACCAAGAATTGCAGCCTTCATTATGGATTGCAATGCAATGCAAAGAAAACCCAAATCCTCACCACAGGCCCAATGGTTAACATCACGATGAATGGTGCAAAGGTTGTCAGTCCTTGAAGTTGTCAAGCATTTTGTCTTCCTTGGAGCCATAATCAGGGGTCGAGGAAGCAACAGTAAAGAAATCAGACTATGCATTGATTCAAGATCTCTGTAAAGTTTGAAAAACACAGAGGCTCTTTGAGAACTAACGTGCACTGGACCCAAGTCATAGCATTTTCAACTGCCTCATATGCATTAGAAGTTGGACATTGGTTAAGGAAGACTGGGTAAGAATTGATGTGTTTGAATTATGATTCTGGAGATGGATAGTAAAAGTATCATGGACATCCAAAAGAATAAACAAACATATCCTGGAAGAAATAAGGCCAGAACACTTCTTGGAGAATAGGATGGCTAGACGTTGTGTCACATACTATGGACATATCTTCAGGAGAGACCAGTCCCTGGAGGACACCATACTTGGTGAGTAGATGGGAAGCATAACAATGGGAGACACTTGAGGAGAAAGATTGGCATGGTGGCTGGAACAAGGGTACAAACAATAAGAGGAATTGTGATTCTGTTACAGGATCAGGCAGTGTTTCCCTCTCTTGTTCATAGAGATGCGACAAGTCAGATTGCATGGCACCTAGCAACAACAGTGACTACAAGGGGATGGCAGGGTTCACTTCAGCTCCTAGAACAATGCCCTCCAGAGCAGGGGTCCTCAAACTAAGGCCCACGGGCCACATACCCCACTGAGGACATTTATCCTGCCCGCCGGGTGTTTTTGCCCATTTTGGTTTTTTTAATTCAAAATAAGGTATGTGCTGTGGGGTGGGTGCACTCGGAGCTGCCGGAGTGTGAGAGGAGGATGGCAACCTGATGGCACTATGCCTTTCTGCAGCTTCTCCAGGGGCTAGGTTTTCCAGAATCACTTTAAACCCGCTGTCTATGTGTGTGCCAAGTGCGGCTACGAGCTGTCCTCCAACCGCTCCAAGTAGGAGCGCTCGTCGCCATGGCCAGCCTTCACGAGACTGTCCACGATGAGAGCGTGGCCTAGCGGCCTGAGCACAATCAGTCTGATGCCTTTAAGGTATCCTGTGGTAAATGCGGCCATGGGCTTGGCCATGAGTTCCTCAATGATGGCTCAAGCGGGGGCAGGCCCGCTTCTGAATATTCAGCAGCTCCCTGAAGTTCATCCCTAAAGGCAACAAATCTGCCTCCCAAGGGAAGTAAGCAGACAGACCAACCCCAAGCAGCTGCAGGCATGCGCCACCCCCCCCCCCCTTAGAACTACAGCCTACTGACCTTCAGGCAGGGAGGATTGGATGGGGTGGGGTGGTGTTTCCTGACAACCCTACCCCCTGTGCCAGGATAGGGCCCAGGGCTGGTTCATCTTGGCCTCCAAAGATCCAGGCTGGTACACTGGTCTTAGGGTGTCTGTGTCTTGAAAGACATAACATCCTTGGCTTCTCTCCTCAGCCTGGAGGCTCCTCCCTGTCCGTCTGGTCTTACTCCTATGAGCCCCAGTTCCCAAAGGGGCTCCAGCCCTCACCATGGCCAGTGCTGACCCCCTAAGTTGTGTGAGCAGATGAAACCACCACAAGGCCATGTGCCAGTTGGCAGCTCCAGCCCGGTCACTGCATGAATCGCTCTGGTCAGATCCTTCCAGGCTCACCAGGGGACTGATGGTCTATGACCTGCTGGGACATGCAAGCCCATGGTACAACCCCTGAGTCCCAGGTCTCCATCTGTGTGGGAGAGCAGCCACTGATCCATGGTCTTCCTACCAGTCCCCCATGGGGCCTGCGAGACCTTGTCCCACAGTCTATACCTGCCAAGCCTGCCCCAGGAGAGTCTGTGCAGAGCTCCTGGTGGTGGCCTCACCCTCTCCCGCCTCACCCTCTCCAACTTTCTGAACTGATTGGCTAGAAACTAATACAGCAAGGGCACCCAGCAGGCCGCCGTGTCCATGACACCCTTAAAAAATGTGCAGTGTGCATAGGAATTTGTTCATAGCTTTTTCTTTTTTTTTAACTATAGTCTGGCCCTCCAACGGTCTGCGGGCCCATCAACTGGCCCCTGTTTAAAAAGTTTGAGGCCTCCAGAGGATCTATAGGCACCGAGGGGAAGTGAGTACTAGAATAAGGCTGTGCATTGCTGAAATGAGGGCACTTGGAGAACACTGACTCCTTTGAAAGAGAATAAAATTTGCCCAAGTATGAAGACAAACTTTACAGAAAGGTGATTGGAGTACACAGTGAAGAATACAATCCTTTTGTGAAAGGCAGGAAGCAAAATGTGCATGTCAGTGGTAAACAGCCATTTTACAGATGAGAATGGAAGTTTGATTTGAGTACTTTCATGTGTTATATTATTGAGTGATTCCAGGATTGTATCCCCTCAGTCAGCTTTCACTGGGTTCACTTGCCTAACTTATATTTAAAAATTCACATTAATAGAAACAATAAAGGAAAGAAATAATGCCCAGGTGGATTGAAGAAAGGAGAAAACAAAGAAGGAAAACGAAGGGAACGAAAGAAGGAGATAAAGGAAACGGAGTAAGGAAGGAATGAAGGAGGAGAGGAAGAAGGAAATGAAGTGGGACCTACTGGAAAACACACGTGTGGGCATGGGAAGGTTTCGTTAAAAGAGTAAAGAGTGAGTGCAGAGACTGGGAAAGCATATTTAGCAATGGCATAAGAGACAACTGATGAATTTCCAAAATCTAGAGTATACTGCAATTTACAAAAAGAAAAAAAAACTAACAACTCCCTGAGAAGATGGACAAAGGACCTGAACAGAGAATTCACGAAGGATGACACTCGAATGATGAATAATCACATGAGGAAATGCTTTTGTTCACTAGCCATCCAGGAAACGCAAGTCAAAATAACCTTGAGATACCATCTAACACCCATAACCATAGCCCGTAGTCCAGTTTAAAGCAAAACAAAACAAAACCTGAGCACAGCAAAGTCTAGAGAGGGTTTGGTGTGACTGGAAGTCTTATTCACTGCTGGTGGACTTAATACGAATATCCACTGTGGAAAGCAAGCAACATGGCAAATCCTAAGCCAGATGGCCTCTGAAATACCATATGACCCAGTAATATCATTACTGGGCATATAACCAAAGAAATAATAAACAAATCACGAACAGATGCTCACTGCAGCACTGTTAACAACAGCAAGAAGTTGGAAACAACCTAAATTCCAATCAGTGGAAGATTGGATTTTAAAAAAATAAAGAAAAAACTCTGATACACACACACACACACACACACTGGAATACTACACATCCCTAAAAAATCCCTAAAAAAACAGCGATGAAACGATAAAACACCTCAAGACATGGAGGGATCTAGAAAACATTATGCTGCGTGAAGTTAATCAAAAAGGACAAACACTGTAAGAGTCCACTGCTGAAGGAACAAGCAACAGGACAGGAACACATTCCCACTTGTAAGGCATTTAGCCTGGTAGAGAGCCTGACTGGTGCCCATGAGCTATCAGCTCTAGGTAAGTATTTTGAAGGTCACTTTGCCAGAAGGCACCTCAACTCAGCTAGATCAAGGGTGGGGGTGGGGGAGGATGGATTTTGTCTACCGAGTGGCTGCCATGTAAATCTATGATGAGATCCCTCCTCCCTCTACCCCCACCCCCATATAGATCACCCTATTAGAGGGATGAGGGATACTGAAGAAAAACAAGTCAGGAGTGGGGAAAGGGAGCAAACAGGTCTGGAGGAACACAGATGCATGTCTGTTTGTAGGAAAAGAGGGAGGAACTGCCTCCAGTTTGGGGGAAGAACTACTGAAAATGGTGTTGGGGACCCTAGGAGAGTGTGGCCTGGTGGTATGCACTGTATGCACCACATTAACAGGTTTCTGGGTGCATCCTGAGTGCCCTGGAACGATGGGTGACTGAATCCTGGATCTTCAAGGCACATGGCATGTTCCAGAGGCTGTAATCAGTGAGATCTGATGAGGAAACTCCACTGGATGAACTGATTCTACCTCAAACACACTTGTAACCTGAGGACTTCAGTGGGAAAATGCATGGTGTCTGGGGAAGCAGAAGTCAAGTGTACCCAGATTGTTGAACTGCTGGTAGGTGGACAAACATGCTATCTTAAGGTGTGTACTATTCAGGCAAACCTGTGTCTGACATTCTCAGCGATTATTACTGTAACTTTTCCTGTCAATTAACCTCCATTGTTTGTGTAAATAGCAGCCATCCGTGAAAGGATTTATTCTGTTCAAGTGAATAATTCAGGTACTATGATATGGAGTTAAATTACATTGGCTCAACATCCCTCTCTCTCTCTCAACAGGACTTTAAAATTTTAGTACCAAGGGCTAATCAAAGACAATGTTAATGAAAGGTGGTTATGCTCTGATGGGGGTGGGTAGGTGGTGATCGATAAGATTCTCCACCATATACATTTATTATCAAAGGGGTGTTGAAAGGAAGGCAAAGACAGAATTTTATATATCCAGAAATGAGTTTTGGACTCAAACTAAACCTAGCTCCAATTGAAGAACAATTATTTCTTACATCATGACCCTGCTTGATACTCACCCTTAGGAAGGGAACACAGAATATACGGGTGCTACAGCAAAATTAAAATAAAATCTGGGGTCTGAAAGTCTTGTCTCCTGACAAGCAGCCATCTAAATGAGATGTCAACTAAGTCCGCATGGAAGAAACACACCAAAATCAGTCACCAAAGGATTGTAAATCATATAATTTGAAGTTGAAGGAGGAAATAGTATTGGAGTCTAAATTGTGAGGAAATTGTTTGCAGAGGCTCTGAATGACAGCGGGAGTCCAAGATACATTTTTGGGAACGACATAGAAAATAACCCCCCGTGATCGCCCTCTTTCCATATAGAGGGACGGGAGGAAAGTGGTTATTAAATGGAGTGCATTGGAGATATGCTATCGAAGATCAAATGATAAACCTGACTTGAGCAGTTAAAATCATTTCAGTTGATTGCCTCTCAGATGCACATTAGACCTGATCTGTTCTTCACATTCTCTGTATTTGTTTGTATATATTGGGGTTTATCTCAAATGTGCTATGTCATCATCAGGAATCATCCTCTTAAAATTGTGTTGTATATCTTTGTTTCTCAGCATATGAAACTCAGGATTGATGAAACTATAAGGACAGAAAGGGTTTTTTGTGTGTTTGCTTTTGAGGTTAAAGTTGGGGGTGGGGTGGGGTGTAAAAGGGAGCCAATGTCAAGGAGTCCAGGAAGGAAAAGAATGTAAGGAAACTGTGGGAGCAATCGTACAACACTGCTTGACGTGATTGTACTTTGGGATTATATATATATATATATATATATATATATATATATATATATATATATATATATATTCCCAATTAAAACAGTAAAATAATGAAGTGAGAGAAAAAGGAAAAAAATTAAAAGAGCAGTGCTCAATATTTTCTAAAAATCTGCAGAATATAGAAAAGATATTGTAATCTATTTTTTTACATCTTGCCATCTAGGTTTGAATATCAAGTAAACCAAACTGTAGTTTTGCAACTTGGATAAATTCTTTCCAGCCTGAAACTATTTCCTATAAAAATGATGTAGGAGTAATTATGAAAAACCTTTTCTCAATGCTGTCACCACCTCTTATCTTTCAGTTTATCATACTGTAGTGACTTTCACACCACGGTCACTGTGATGCTAAAGGTTATCGTCCAGTATTTCAAATTTCATCCAGGTCATCCAAGGTGAACATGTGTCAGCAGATCTTCAAGATTAAGAACATAGTATGAAAATGGAGTAAAGGAATACAGTGTCTACTTCTGAGCAGTTAGTTACTCAAACCTTTGAACAACAGGGGAACGTAGTCAAATACTGAAAACCTCATGAATAGTAGAAGAACATTATCAGATATTGTGTCAAAAGTTGAGTCTCTCACTTCAAGACACTTAAACTATGACTGAGTAAGAGTCACCTAATCAATATAAAGTCAATCATAATGACATGGACGGAGTAAGTCCTTCAGGATGGTCATTTGCTGATTGATGGAGAATGACTCAAATTGAGAAGAAGAAAAACAACAAACATCTGCTAGTAATCAGAACTTGGAATTTACAAAATATTAATCTAGGAAAATTGGAAATCATCGAAAATGTGATAGAATTCATAAAAACCAATAAACTAGGCATTAGTGAGCTGAATTAGACAGGTATTGGTCATTCTGAATCAGACAGTCCTATGGTTTACTATGCTAGGAATGGAAAATGCAGAGGAACAGTGTCACATTCATAGCCAAAAGACCATTTCACAATCTAGCTTGAAGTATAATGCTGTGATAGGATAATATTCACCCACATAAAAGGAACCAGAGTCAATATAATTATTATTCAAATTTACATATCAGCTACTAAATATAATGATGAAGAATTTTACCAACTGCTTTCATCTTAATTTGACCAAATATGTAATGAAGATTCATTCATAATTATTGGAATGTAAAGTTGGAAACAAAGAGGAAGGAAAAAATTTTAAAGTAAGACAATTTAGACTGTGGGGGTGGGGCGGTTATAGGGAAGCGGGGGGGAGGGAAACAAAAGCAACTATGTAACTGAGTCCCACTCCCCACCTGTGGAGCTACAAAAGCAACAATGTAGCTGAGCCCCGATCCCTGCAGAGCTGCAAGGGTTTGGGTTTAGTCCCTGCCCAGATGTGGTGGTGGCAAGCTGTGGCTATGCCTTGAAATAGCCCCTGTGCAGCCTTCTAGTGCTCTGGGGGAACAGAGGCCAGAGATGTAAACAGAAGCAACAATGTAGCTGAACCCCGATCCCTGCTGGTGGAGTTGCAAAGGTCCTCTTCCTGCCCTGAGGCGAGGGTACACTGGGGCTATGTTGAGACTAAGCCCCACTACAGGCTTCAAATGGTTCTGGCTCCAGCAGATACAGTGGCAGGGCCAAGGTCAAGCCCCAGATGGCTTCCACTGAGGTAAGCCAAAACCCCCCAGCCCCTCAAAACCCCATGGGTCTGTGCCTACTAATCTTTATGATGCTCCTTTATTCCAGCAGTGTTGAATTTCCCTCTAAGAAACTCGTCTGGGCTGGATTCTGCAGAGTTCCTCTGGTATGTGTCACTCCATCGCCATCTTCCCGGAAGTTCAGCACTGTGATTGTTGTGGTAGTTATTATTGTTGTTATTTTTGCAATTCTGGGGGAGAGGGACCTATCTGATGGGAGCACATGGGAGTAGATGAAGGGGGAGTAGGAGAGATTGGAGCACATCCTAGCCCATCAGGCCTTGAGGACGTAACTCCAATTAGAGCAGCCAGTCCACAGAGAGGACCACATGGCTAGCCCCACTATGAGACATGATGTCCCTCACTGACCCATAGCCCTGTGGGGGACAGCACTGGCCAGAGACACAGTGTGGGAATTGTGCCCAACCTTATCCCAACACACTGAGGGAAAGCATTGGGGGAGTGCAGCAGAAAAGCAAGGGAATGGAGTGGTAAGGTCCCTAGGGAATGCTGAAGGTGAACTTTGGGACCAGGGTGCCCCAACAGACGACTGGAAAACACTCCTAAAGGCCAAGAATTGATCCTTGAAGTAACTACAAGCCTTTCTTTCTTGTTGTGTTTTGTTTTGTTCTTTGTCAGTGGTTTGTTGTTTTGTTGTATATTGTTGCTTGGTTTTGCTCTGTCTTGTTTTTGTGCATGTTATTATCTCTGCTGGTCCGTCTAAATAAGATAGGTTGGATGAACAATCCGGAGGAAAAACAATGGGACCGAAAGTTCCAGGGTGAAATTGGATAGGGGAAGGTGGGGTGGTAAGAAAGTGGTGTTAACAAATGCAGGGACAAGGGAACAACAAGTGATTCAAATTGGTGGTGAGTTGGGTGTGGGAAGCCTGGTAGGGCATGATCAAGGGTAATGTAATGAAGAGATATTGCTGCAACCCAGGTGGGGAAGGAGCATTATAGTGGGACAGAAGGAAAGTCAAGGGAAATAGAGGAAAGAGCTGGGATGCAAAGGGCATTTATTGAGGTCTAGACAAAGACATGTACATATACAAATATATATATGAGGATGGGGAAATAGATCTATGTGCCTATATTTATAGGTGTTATAGTATTATGCTGGTGGAAGAACATTGGGCCTCCATTCAAGTACTCCCTCAATGCAAAAATACTTACTTCTATTAAATTGGCAGTCTATGATGCTCACCCTGCCAACACAACCACTGAAGACAAAGCGGGTGAATAAAAAAATGCGGTGAAGAAAACTGATGGTGCCCGGCTATCAAAAGATATAGCGTCTGGGGTCTTAAAGGCTTGAAGGTAAACAAGTGGCCATCTAGTTGAGAAGCAACAAAGCCCACATGGAAGAAGCACACCAGTCTGTGCGATCACGAGATGTCGAAGGGATCAGGTATAAGGCATCATCAGAACAAAAAAAATATCTTACCATATTGAATAAAGGGGGAAGTGCAGAGTGGAGACCCAAATCCCATTTGTTGGCCACCTGAGATCCCCTTGCAGAGGGGTCTAGGGGAGGAGATGAGTCAGTCAGGGTGCGATGTACCACCGATGAAGAATACAGCTTTCCTCCAGTTCCTAAATGCTCCCCCCACCCCCTATCATGATTCAAATTCTACCTTGCAAGTCTGGTTAGACCACACGATGTACACTGGTGCAGATGGGAGCTGGAGGCACAGGAAATCTAGGGCGGATAATACCTTCAGGACCAAGGGTGTGAGTGGTGATAATGGGAGGATAGAGGGAGAGTGGGTTGGAAAGAGGGAACCGATTACAAGGATCTACATGTGATCTCCGGCCTGGGGGAAGGACAAAAGAAAAGTGGGTGAGGGGTGATGTAGGACAGGGCAAGATATGACAAAATAATAATTTATAAATTATCAAGGGCTCATAAGGGAGTGGGTAGTGGGGAGGGAGGGGGAAAAAAGAAGACCTGATGCCAAGGGCTTAAGTGGAGAGCAAATATTTTGAAAATGATGAGGGCAATGAATGTACAGATGTGCTTTACACAATTGATGTCTGTATGGATTATGATAAGAGTTTTATGAGCCCCTAATAAAACGTTTAAAGAAAACAAACAATAGCAGTGCCTCGGACATAACAATTGTGAGGAGGGCACAGGACTTGGCAGTGTTTGGTTCTGTTGCACACAGGGCCACTATGAGTCTGAACCACCTAGATGACACTGAGCAAGAACAACCACATGGGAAGAGATGATGGAGAGGCTAAATGTGCAGTCAAAATGAGGCCATGGCTTGACTGTGAAACAGACCATCAATGGCTCATGCCTAAGTGAAAGCTGAGGAATAGGAAATCAATACATGTGAGCCAAAATACAATTGCTACACAAGACTTCTTTAAAGGGTTGAAAAGTATGTCACTTTTAGGACTATTTTGTGCCTGACTCAAGTCATCGTATCTTAATAGCCTCATATGCATGTGGAAATCAGCCATTCAAATAGGAAGACCAAAGAAGGATCCCTGCATTTGAATTGGGTGCCACGGAGAATATTGAAAGTAGCATGAACTTCCAAAACAAACAATTCTGTCTTGGAAGAAATGTACGTAGAATGCTTTTTACAAGAGAGGATGGCAAAACTTCGTTCATCTCAGGTGCTTTGACCATGTGATCAGGTGAGACTAGCCCCTGGAAAGGGACATCATGCTCAGTAAAGTCCAAGTGTTATGAGAGAAATGCAAACCCTCGAGAGATGGATTGACACAGTGGCTATAACAGCGGGCTCTGATGTAACAGAAAGTGTGAGGACGGCGCAGGACCAGGCAGATTGCCTGCGCTTTGTTGTCCACAGGTTTACTCTCACGAGGATTCAGTTTGATGGCATCTAACAGGTACAATGTAGTCATGAGGACAAAAGGGAATTACGTTTGTAAAAGTGGAATCCTTTACCCCTTTTAGTCACCTTTCCAAAATGGTTTTTGTCTCTTTGAAAAAAATCATTTTGTGTTTGGGAATAGTAGAATTAGAGGTAAAGTCAGAGATGCCATAAAAGTCTTTAAATTTTCAGATAACATAATGGAGGCAACCAAAGATAAAGTGACTACTTTCCCCAGGCATTTCAATAAATGAACTAGACCTTGGATTTAAGTTTCTCCATCTTCTACTTTTTTTAATTGGAAGACAGTAGGGTAGTGTTTCTACCACTGGCATCTCCCATTACAGTGGTTTAGGGGAGTTTTATAAGAAGAGATAACAGGGTAGGACAAGTTCAGTGCACCATCACCCCCTCTTCCCCTCTCACTCCCCTGACACCTCATCCCACTAAGAAAACTGGAATTAAATCCTTGTGAGATGGCTGACCTCCAATACAGAATGACCTGTTCTAGTTCAGAATATAGATATTTGAGATTAAGCTGTTTGATAAAAATCATACATCTGTTATGAAATTAGTTTTTATTTCTCTTATAAAATCTCCTGTTCCTCTTTACCATTCAAAGCAGACAATTAAAATTTGTTTTAACAATCTAGTCAACTCATCTCCGACAACATCAGTCCCATTTTGTGTCTTCAGTCAGCCCACAGAATTAAAATACGGGTGGATAGGAACCTGATGAAAAACTATAGCAAGCCCTTTTCCCCAGAAAAGGGGTGGGGAGCCAGAGGCAAGTTTTGTGAGTACATTTAATGGCGACATACCATTTTTAGACCCAATTATGTAAATTCATTCTGGAATATTATGAGTAAGGGTGGGATGATCATTTCCCTACTACCACCTACACACACATATACCGGGTGATTTACAACAATTATGTCAATTGTTCTATTTATGGTACCTGACACTTTTAATGTAAGAAAGGGACAAGGCCTCCGATTACCTCTTATTACAATGCGGCACGGTGATGAATGGCATAACAGTGACGATAATTAAAATGTGCTGTGCAGACTTAGACACGAAATTCAAGATTTGAAAAAGCACCTCTTAATCCAGTCCTCTTCCTGTATCTTACCTCCTAAAGAAAGGCTCACTGTCTTCCTCTGCATGTCTGCAATTATTTAGGTGGTTCAGAAAAACACCCATCTTACCCGACGTTGATTCCCTCTCGTGCAATTCTTTCTTTCTCTTTGCTACCCTGTGTGAGACCTCTGAGGGACCTAAAAATATCTAACTTTAGCTCTCGCTACTGACAATTCTTCAAGCAGAGGCCCCTGAACTTGAGCATCTTCAAAGTCATTAGACTTCAATTGTCATAGAAACACGGGGGAAACAAGGTTCTGAATGTCAATTTACTTTCTTATGATTTTAACATGTCTTCTCTTGGTCTGTCACCACACCTGCTAAAACATGAACCGAATGCCCTGAGTTTCTAGAGCAGCCACAGGAAACTAGAGGGTTTGGGGTGAATTTCTTCCTCTCTAAACCTTGATCCTTTCTTCCAAGAGGACGGTGATAGTAGCTGTCCCGGTTAACAGGACAGTTGTGTTGTTGTTCTTGTTGGTGGTGCTCCTCCCAGCAAGTGGACTGCAGTTACTAGTGAACTTACATGACCGAGTGGGTCTGCCTTACAAGGTTTCCAAGACGGAAGGTTTCACAGAAGCAGGCAGCCACAGATTTCTATCAGAGTGTTTGGTCGATTTGAATTGCTCCCCTTTTTGTTAGTAGCGAAATGGTTAAACCATGTACAACCATTATATTTATAGAGGCTAATATAACTAGTCAATGGAAATATATACTATAAATCATAAAATAGTATGTTTATATATTATATAGACTTCTGATACTATTGATAAAGATAAAGATTTGTGTGAGTTATAATACTTCAGAAAAACAATTTTTAATATAAAGCATGCTATTAATTTCACAACACTGATGTGCATAAAGCTGATTCCATTTTATAAATGAGGAAATAGGTTTAATGCTGACAGGATTAGGTGATGTTGTTGTTGCCATTGTTAGGTCCCATCTGGTCAGAGTCATAGTGAGCCCAGTACAACAGAACTAAACACTGCCTGCCTGTCCTGCACTGGCCTCGCAATGGTTGTTAGGTTGGAACCATTGTTGAAGCCGCAGTGTCCATCAGTCTTCTCCAGGGCTGTCCTCCTTTTCACTGCCCCTCTACATGACCAAGCATGATGACCTTTGCCAGGGACAGGCCTCTTCTGATAATATGTCCAAAATGCATTACACAAAGTCTCACCATCCTTGTCCCTACGGAGCATTCGGCTGTATTTCTTCAAAGACAGATTTGCTTGATTTTTTTGACAGTCCATGGCACTTTCACTATTCTTTGCCAGCACCATAAATCAAATGCATTGATTCTTCAGTCTTCCCTATTTGATAACCAACTTCTACATGTATATGAAGCAATCCAAAGTACCATGATCTGGGTCCGGCACACCTTAGGCCTCAGAGTTACATCCTTGTGTCCACACTTTAAAGAGGTCTTAACCCCTGTGCGACCAGAGATCCAGCTTCCAATCTTCGGGGAAGACTCTCATCTGTTTGCTCAGCACCATCTCCCATGCTGCTAGCGTCAGGCCTACTACTTAGATGATGTTCCAGAAAGATTGGGTGAATGGATGACTGTACACACTGCAGACACAGGATTTAATGCAGATTTCACAGCCTCCACGCTGTGTGCTATACTGTCTCCCTTAACCTTCTTGGAGCCTCCATTTTACTGTCCTTGAAAGAAAAGCTGTAACAATAAGCAACGAATGTAAAGCGAAAATACAATCAGAGATGTATACTCCTGGCAAATAGAAAATGTGTCATGGTTACAGCTTTATTTCAAAAAATCTGCTACACATTATTTGTAGAAGCATGATTAGCAAAATGGGAAATTTCTGAAGATGTTTGAGAGTAAAACAACAAATTGCATAGTAGTTCTGCTGGTTTGTTTGAAGTTGAGGTTTCTTGATGAGGTTGGGAACTCCCAGACATAATTGTTGAATATATTGAGTGGGGAAGAGTCTCCAGGGGAAGACAATGGGGCGTTTGCTGCATCATTATCGTGTGCGATTGCTAAATCTAGAAAAATAAAACACAGTGCACATTGAGGCTTCCTCGGGGTGTAGTGTGGAAGAGAAGCAAGTAATTCATTCCAAACGGGTGATGGTTGCTAACTGAGGACATAACAGCCTAGAAAGGGTATTCTGTCAGCAATCCATGGCATCAGTGGGCTCGGTGATGCTCCCTGGTCTTTAATTAGTGGCGTGGTCGTGGCACCTTTCAGAGGTCACACTATATAACCAAAGCCTTTGATTAGTGATACTGTTTTTTAAAAATGATTAAGGAAACATATATATCTGAAATATCAATGTTGAGTTTTGTTAAAAACTGACTCATTCACATCTTTCTTGCCCATATTTTGTTCTGTTGATTACTTCATAATGATTCTGATGGGAGAGATCTATTTCTTTAAAGGACGGCTACTGTTTTCTTTTAGGGTTATTAGTGCCTGGAGAGTGAGGCTTAGAGATAATTCGATCGAATACCAAATTTTGGAGGCTGTGGGAAATTTGGGGCTTGCTTTTCTCTTCCCTTTTTCTGAAAGGCATAACCTGGGTCATCTTCAGGAAAGCCAAGGCAAGGATGCCAACATTATAGACACAGAAGGCCCTGCTTCACAATCAACAAGTGGAAAATGAATATGCTTTGGTTGTGCTTTGTCAGATGTGTTTACATTTGTTTCTTTATCCCCTCATACAGGCATGGTCACAGATATGCACTCAAAGCATAAATACACCCATACTGGATGCACATTTTGCATGTATTCTCTGTTTATACATATACATACACACATACATATATGTGCTACCCAACCTGCATGCGCCAATCAAGATATTTCCATAGAGCAATTAAAGCAGATGCAATCATAGCTATGCCCATTCATGG